>NW_007009537.1:353921-412148 GCF_000164805.1 Carlito syrichta | reverse complement strand
AAAAAAAAAAAAAAAAAAAAAAAAAAAAAAAAAAAAAAAAAAAAAAAAAAAAAAACCATGCAAAAAAAAAAAAAAAAAAAAGAGGAAAATCAAAGCCTCTAACTGCTGAATTGCAACCTAGAAATAAAGCCTTTAAGTCTCAAGAAACAGGAGAAAAAACTGTTTCCTCAACTTCCAAAAATATTCACTCTTAAATCATTAAAAATTTTCTACGTTTATAAAACTCTTTTAATCGTCCAATAACCCTTGTTTAGTCTCATATTCTTCTAGATTTATCTCAAAGCATCCAAGAAGGATTCTGGCTGGGTTAACGCTTAGTTTGGTTTCTGTGATTACAATTTACCTGATGTATGCAGGCACAGATTTCACCTGGGGTATATTAAAATTAATATTCATAAGTCAACTCATGACCAGGTGTAGTGGCTCACACCTATAATCCCAGAACTTTGGGAGGCTGAGGCAGGAGGACCACTAGAACCCAGGAGTTTGAGACTAGCTGGACAACATAGAGAGACTGTCACTCCAAAAAAAAAAAAACAATAGCTGTGTGCAGCGTGTGTGCTTGTAGTCCTACTACTAAGGAGGCTGGGGCAGGAGGATCACTTGAGCCCAAGAGTTTGAGGTTACAGTGAGCCATGATTGCATCACTGCACTCCAGCCTGGGTGACAGAAAGTCCTTGTCTCTAAATAAAATAATTTTTAAAAAAGATACATAAAGCCAAGGTATAGTACCTAATAGTCTTTTCCTAAACAATCTATTCCAACTCTTGTCATTTAAGCTCAATTCTATGTCTTTTTAGAAGTGATTTTCAAATGTTTAATTTTTCCTCATATACCTGTTAATGAAGACACAGTTTATGTAAATAGGTATGTTTTGTTTTCTGACAAAGAAAAAGTGAAAATAACTCACTCAAGGGAAACAGTAGGAACTAAGACCTTAACGTAGTTAAAAAAAACAATAATAATAGATGTCTTTCATAAACTGGTCCGACATAAAGGCAGTCTATAATTTTCATTGAGTTAGGCCTTATGCATACAGGTCAAAACACAGAGTAATTTTCACCTTCTAAGACTTCTCCCAGGTTGTCTCACAATGACACATACAATAGAGTAATTCCTTGGCGGGTTGCAGTTCAGAGCAAAATCTATAGCAAGATCAATTTTTGTTGCTTCTAGCTCTCTTTTGGATAAAGACAGGAGGGGTAGTGAAGGCAAGAAGATGATAGACTGACTGAGTCTCCCTGGCATAAAGAGTTAGAAATTTAATAATTTAAAATTTGTCATTATAATATAAAAATAGTTCTCTAAGCTTTTGAAATATGTATATATATTTTTTTCTTTTACTACTGAGCAAGAGGGCTTAGTGATCAAATTTACAAAAGGTAGAAAGCAATTTCTTTCAAATAATTATTATAAAATCACAAATCATTATGAAAATTATCTGTGTTTGTAGTAAATCACCAGTATATAGTAATTTAAATTATAATTATCCTCTCTAAATCATTTTAGATAATATCATAATAACAGGTTTATAATAATATGAAAATTACTACAAAAAAAGGACAGTAATTGCTGGGTAGCTTTTCCTCCTTACCCAAACTGTGCACATTTGACTTACAAAAAGTCACTTCAACTTTCTTTAAAGGTTTAGTTGATGACTTAGTGTTTGTGAGATAGTGTTAGAGGTATTAATTATGTCTTGGGTGTCAAGTTTTCCTGGGAAATTAAACCTATGTGACTAATTTGTCACTGGCATACTCATTAGCATAGAGTTAGTCAAGCTGACAATCATGCATGATCCTAGATCCTTTTTGTGATCTGAATTGATCTTTGAGATTCTTCCTTCTTCTTGATTAAGGAGGCATGATTAACACAGAGTTTCAAAATAAAGTCAACTGGTAATGTTTATTAAACTCTTAAGCTGGATAAGGGTGATCCCTGTTTAGCATAATATGAGATGGGTAGATATGGACTTGCTTACAATATCCTAGAATGAGAAAAATGGTAGCTGTTCGCTACTTTACTCAAACAGATGTTTTAGGACACCACTTGTATCACTGAAGCAGAATGTTGTATGAGTTAAACCGTGCATGTTTTAGAGTGCTCAAAGGTAGTATTGGACTCATTGGGCTCAGTCTGTAGGGCAGATCTACATGTAAATTAGCCAGCAGGACTGATTCATAGTTGCAGAATGATCCCAAGTGTTCACATTGGCTCTATCGAAATTCTTGCCTTTGCTTTGACACAGGTCAGAAGGAGGGAGCATGAAAACACAAGAAGAAATATATTCCCACTGTTGGGGGCAGGGGACATTCATATATTTTTCTTATTGTGAATCAGTAAACTCATTTAGGAAAGCATTTGGCCATTTCTTAAGCTTTTGTACCAATGTACAGAAAAGCTATACTTTAACAATTCTTTCCACAGTGTGTACTACAGAACTGAGTATCCATAGATCCTTAATGAATGATCTCTGAATAAATGTGCTGCATACTGTGCTTTGAGAAAGATATGCACACTTGAGACCTGGTGCTGTGCTCAGAAAGTGTAGACACAGAAGAAACGGACACCATGACCTATCAACCTTTTCTACAAACTGCTATGCAAAACCAGTAAAATTATTTTCACTATCTTACTATTAAAAAAAGAACACAATTAAACAAACTGTACTCAAGTCTACCAGCTTCCATTTATAATAAGAATATTTTTAAAACCTTGCATAACTAAATGTAGTTTATAAAATCCTAGAGTTGGGCAGAAGATGGAGTTGAAGATAGTGGGAAGCTCTGAAGTCCAAACTTATGTATCTGATGTCTTGTGACTCATACTGCTAAAACAAAGAGGGGAGATTAAAGACATACTACCAACCATTTCAATGTTGTACATGCTACTGTGAAAATAAATTGTTAGATCTATTGTTTAAGTTATATATTTTATATTTTAAAATCAGTTACTGCTTCTGTGTTGTTAACTTTTGTGGTACCTGGTTGAGTCCGCCACACATTAGGAAATACATAACAAAAACATGACTGAGATATTTTTAAATGTTCGATTATTTTCTCTGGAGTAGATACCTTAGTAGAAATATAAATTTGGGTTCACAGCATATCCTTGTCCTCCAAAACTCTGCACAGTGGTTCTTCTCTTCTACTCCAAAGGGAACCAAGACTTATTGAGACTTCCAAAGCCAGTGTCCACTGGTCAGCTAGACTGCAGGGCATCCCACATCACTACCATCACTTCTGCTGCCAATCAGATCCCTCGTTCTCACTGGCTTCCTAGACTCTTACTTCCCTACATCCGCTTTCTATTAGCCACAAGAAGCTGTAAATTGAAATGTGGTATCCTGCCAAGGACTAATTTATCCCCTTCCTGTGACCGGATTCAGCACTTGTGCTTTTGTAGGGCATCTTGCTGGACAAAGATGGATACTCTTGTACTACATCTGCCACCCGTCGGAATCACAGTATCAGCAACACATTTTCCTGAGCTGCACCTGCAAGTGTGAGCAACCCAGTCAGTACCAACTGCTTCTGACACTGTCCTAAATGCTTTTTTTCAGTCAGTTTTACCCATTGCAAGTCTTCAGGCTTCCTTCTGAACACTGAGGACCCAGCACACTTTTTGCTCTGAGTCCGAGCTGCTTCCTCATGAAAGCAGAGGCAGTTACCTCAAACTTTACTTATTAGATTTTTATAGGGTTATGAGAAATGGCTGTCTTGAATATTTCTCAAATAACACACCAATACTGATGTAATTATAAACGTTTACATACTCTAATTTAAAATCCTGATATAGGCTGAGGTGAGTGGATTGCCTGAGCTTGCGGGTTCTAGAGCCGCCTGGGCAGCGAGACCTCATCTCTACAATAAATCAAAAAATCAGCCAGGCATAGTAGTGCATGCCTGTAATTCCGGCTACTCGGAAGGCTGAGGCGGAAGGATTGCCGGAGCCCAGCAGGTCGAGGCTGCGGTGACCGGGAGCGGTCACTGCACTCCAGTCTGGGCGACCGAGTGAGACTCCAACTCAAAAAAAATAAAAATAAATAAATAAATAAAAAATAAAATCCTGATATAAACTTTTGAACTTTCTATAAAAGGTTCACAATTATACAAATAATTCCATTGGGACTGAATTCCTTGTTTTTCCTCTCTAGTTGTTTTAAGATCAAAGGGAAATTCCCAAGTATGAATTTCTTGAGTTTGTTGAGCACTATATTATTTTGTCAGGGACTAATACCCTTTGAAAAAAGATTATCCCCTCCTCACTTTTTTTTTTTTTTTTTTAAGAGAGTGGGTCTTACTCTATAGCCTAGTGGTGTGATCATAACTCACTGCAGCCTCAAACTTCTGGACCCAAGCAATCCTCCTGCCTTACCCTCCAGAGTGGCTGGGACTACAGGCATGCATCACTACACCCAGCTATTTTTTTTTTTTTTTTGATGTTATGTTGCCCAGGTTGGTCTCAGGCTCTTGACCTCGAGTTATCTTCCTATCTCAGTCTCACAAAGTGCTTGGATTATAGGTATAAGCTAGCATGCCTAACTGAAACAAGACCCTCTTAATATCACTTGATGATGTCATAGGCTTCAGCTATAGCAAGTTTCTATCATCATTAAAACCTATTAAATATAATCACAGACTTAGGACAGGAAATACATAACATTATAGTGTGATCCATGCAGTATCCTTAAATCAAGACAAACTGAAGGGTAGCATGAATTCCATGGAAAGTCCCGGTCTTATCCCACCTTTGCTAGTCTCCTACCTATCAACAATGCCACAGACAACAGCTTCCATGAAGTCAGGGCTGGAAAAGATTAATCTGCACAACCTTCTCACTGAGGAAGTACTCTCATTTCTACCTTGAAAAATCAATATTTTTCTGTACTTAGACACACTAACTGGATTTTTATGTAAGATAACTTATTGCTTTTACAACTGTCACTCTTTGCAACCCCCCTCTTGAAGTTAACAGCCGTTCTGAGATTTTTGCAAAAAGAGCCTCCTTCCGTCACACCTTTCTGTCCTGATTGCTGTAACTCTGGCTAAATGATCTGGTTTCCCAGATATCTATTGGCCCTGTCTCAAGGTTAAAGAGCACTTTCAGTGAACGAAGTATTAAATTCCAAGTGTATTTGTGTGCATGTGCGTGTGTAATATTTGCATAATATTTTCATTTTGTGAAATTTTCTGTTGTCATCTATCATCCACACTTTCCAAATCCAGTATGTTGGTTAAATTAATAAATGCTTACTTGGGGCTTGCTATGTTCCAAAAGTGTGCAGGACGCTTTCATATTTACTATTTTACTGTGGCAAGCAAGTAGCTACAGCACTGGGCAACAGGCAATATTCCTGGTTCTCCTTTTGGATGCTATTGCCATGCTGTTTAACATCCATGAGAACTGTAACAGGTGCAGGCAGGTGTATTAATCTATAAGGCAGATTGGCTACCTTTTTCAGGACAGCTTTCACAGCCAAGAACAAATACAATGTGTTACCAATGCTGCATGGATTTTCAGCTGTGTTTGGAACATCAAGCTACTTACATATTTGGTCTACTCTCTGTTGAGAAGACAACATTCTTGGAGTTTCCTTTATTATTATTATTATTTTGGGGGAGAATTACATATTTTGCATGTGATGGTTTATAATAATTTAATAAATTATTATACTTAAGAAATATATTTTGTTATTTTATATACTACTTACTAAAGAGTCTGAGATACTGTAGCAGGTCTTGTAGCAATGAAACACCACAGCAAGGTAAATGCACAGAAAGACATCCACTAATAGAATCTAGTATCATTTTTGGAAATTTTATTGGAGCCATAAGCGGGCTTAATAAAGTAGACAGAAAAATATAGAAGCAGTTCACAATTATGCATTATGCCACTAAATTATATTATCACAGAATATCATATTTGTAAAGGTTCAGTGGTCAGCTAGTTCCATTTCTTTAATTCACGTCTGCAGCTTGCTGTAGATTCATGTGGCGTTTTCATTAATATGACATAGAAATGAGAAAGTAATGAGGACACATGATGTTTTCCATAATGTGAAGTGTGGTCACCTTTTAAAGTGGGAAAATACAAATTCTTTAATAAAATTCTGGCTAATATAGGTGTTTGTTGTTGTTTAAATGGTTAGTGACTCTGTGCCTATTTGTCCATTTTTATTTATTTAATTTTAGGGTCAGGGTCTCACTTTGTTGCTCAGGCTAGAGTGCAGTGGCATGATCATAGCTCACTGCAGCCTTGAACTCCTGGGTTCAAGCAATCTGTGTGTGCCACCACACCCAGATAATTTTTTTTGGTAGAGATGGGTTTCTTGCTACATTGCCCAAGTGGGTCTCAAACTCTGGGCCTCAAAGAATCCTCCTGCTTTGGCCTCCCAAAGTACTGGAATTATAGGCATGAGCCACAATACCTTGTCACATTTTTAGTTTATAAAATACTATATAGGTGTATGAGTCAATCCATGTAAGATGGTGATCTCCAGTTCCATGAGGACACCAATAAGAGGAGAGGTGGAAACAGGGCTTAGGGTTCAGAAATTATCTATGGGGACAATGTTTACTATCTGGGGAAAAGGCCTCCTGAGATCTGGTCTCCATCACCTCATAATATATCCATGAAACAAACATGCATGTGTATCCCCTGAATCTAAAGATAAAAAGAAATGAAAAAAAAAACTCTATATAGGTATATGAAACCCCAAAGTCTTGCAGCACTCATCTAAGTGACAACATATCCCTACCCTTAATTTTTGATTTTTTTACAGAAGAGTAACAGAACTTCCACAGTCTCTGAATATTTTTTCAACAACTTGAATGAATCAGCAACATGAATTGAACACCATGGATTCCACCACTGCCTCAGTAGGGGAACACGTTAAGTGAAACCCTTTGGTGATATAGACTGGTCTTTGTCAGAAGCGAGTTACTATGTGGGCATTAACAAGTAGGCACAAAACCAAAGAAGCACTCCGTTCAAAAAGAAAAATAAAAAATCCAAGGGAGGGAGAGGTTCACCACAGCACAGATGCATGTCAACCCAACTTTCACAAATTTCATGAGATTCAATTCAAGAAGCTGGAAAACGCTACTAATATAATCACTGAAGCAATTTGAAAATTAGATTGTTGTCCTGAATTGTGGGTTCTCAGAGGCAAATTACAATGATAAAAATGAATTTGTAGAGTTTTAGATTTTGTTTATTTATTTATTTTTGAGTTGGAGTCTCACTCTGTCACCCAGACTGGAGTGCAGTGGCGGCTCCCGGCCACCACAGCCTCGACCTGCTGGGCTCCGGCGATCCTTCTGCCTCAGTCTTCCGAGTAGCCGGAATTACTGGAGTGCGCTACCACGCCCGGCTAATTTTTTGATTTTATTGTCAAGATGAGGTCTCACCTGCCCAGGCGGGTCTCAAACCTGCGGGCTCAGGCAATCCACTCACCTCAGCCTCCCAAAGGCGCGGGATTATAGGCTGAGCCATCGAGCCCGGCTGAGTTTTAGAGTTTGACTGCCAAGAGATACTTACTAAAATATAAGGCAAAAGAATGGCTAGAAATCAACAGCAGTAAAAGTGGAGAAATTCACTACGCGTCTCTGTTGAGTTCTCCTTCCTCCACCTTCCCCAGCCTAACCACAGCACTGTCTACAGCTAGACTGAAGGGAGGTTCACAGAGTTCTGTGTCCTACCATGAGACCACCCCTCTCTGACCCCTTCCCGCTATCCCTGGATTCTTCCTATTCTTTATGCCACAAACTTCCTATGATTTGCTTATTCCCAAGAAAGAGGCATTAATTAGGATTGCTGGCCCTCCATCCCTAATCAACCACCAGGACTATATCTATCACACCTGGTAGCTCTTTTACTTCAGTCACCACCAGAAGTCCATGGCTCCTAAATTCTCTGTCTTCTCTGGGACAACTTTCTCCACATTTTTCTGGACATCTAATCTCACCTTGTCTCTTACCATTCAGTGAACCTTATGACCTTCCTTTATGCCCACCATCAGCAAAATCCTATATATTCTAACCTCAGTCCCAAACGTTCCAATCACCTTCTTGCTGTAACTGAAATGACCCTTTTGAGAACACATCTCTCAACCCAGGGCCCAGACTGCTCTCAATATCTAAGTTATGGATACATGTCACTGCCTCTTCCAGGACCTTTCTCTCCCTCCTTAAAAACAAACAGAAACGCTCAGCTCTTTTGCAGTATGTGCCATCAGATTTTGGAACTGAACACATTTTGGGGCACAATTATCTCCTGTTCTGGTCTCTTCTCCAGCAGCATGCATGTTGCTGCAAAGGAAAAATGGATCAAGGACTTAAATGTGAACCCTCAAATTATCTTAGATGAAAACGTAGGGAACACCTACCTTCCTGGACATCAGCCTAAACAGTGAGTTCATGGCCAAGTCCTCAAAAGCAAATGAGGCAAAATCTAAAATTGACAGATGAAAACTTATCAGCTAAAAAATTTTTGTACAGCAAAATAAACCAACAAGAGGTTAAAGGGACAACCCACAGAATGGGAAAAAATATCTATAAGCTATGTATCTTACAAAGATCCAACATCCAGGATCTATAAGGAACCCAGCTTTACTAATCATCAGGAGAAATACAAATCAAAAATCATCTCGCACCAGTCAGGATGACGATCATTAAAGAGTAAAAACAAAACAAAACAAAAAAGAAAAACAAAAACAGGTGTTGGTAAGGCTGTGAAGAAAAGAGAACATGTGTACACTGTTGGAGAGAATGCAAGTTAGTTCAACCTTTGCAGTATGGTTTCCCAAAGAACTAAAAATTGAGCTATCATTTAACCCAGCAATCCCACTTGTGGGAATATATACAGAGGAGCACAAATTATTGTATTAAAAAGACACCTACACATGTATGTTTATTGAAGCACTATTCACAATAGCAAAAACATGGAATCAACCTTACTGCCCACTGAAAGTGAACTGGATTAAAAAAATGCGGTACATATACCTGATGGAATACTATGCAGTCATAAAGAAGAACAAAATAATATCTGCATTTTAAAGTGCTGACATCAGTATACTCTATGAAACTTTGCTATTTCACATACTAAATTGTTCTTGGAAATACACTATATATATGTATTATTTATAATATAATATACACGATATATTATAATATATAATTTATATAATGTAAAGAAATACATATATGCATTTAAATTTGAGTGACATGATAAAAATTCATGAGAGACAAGAGCTTTAAAACGAAATCAAAGTGATGTTTACCACATTGGTATCATTATTCACTTTGAAAAACTGTATTGCTTTTGTCATATGTAAAACTTTGTTTTCAAACCTGAACTTTTTATGAGGTGGTTTTATGGTGTTTTGAGATAGAAAAAGGATTAACATTTACAATGCTTTAAAATTCCTGTCTAGATCTCAGCACTAAAGAATATTATCTCTTACTGCATAACCTTCTTTTCACAACCTGTAAAAATGCTCTTTTTGTTGAATCCAGCAAGGATTTCAAGTTGGCTGAGCAGGTCCTCAGGTCAATTATAAACGGAAAAGAGCTTCTGTGCAAAATAAGTATCCTACCTTCAAGGAGCAATCTGGCTAATAAAACCACTTAATGCATTCAGTATGTGCAATGACCATAATAAAGCCTCAAATTCTTAGTTGTCTAGCACATTATAAGTCTGATTTAGAGAAGCAGTATAAATAGAGCATAGTTTTAAGAATATGATGTTTATTTGTTCTCCTAGATTGTTTATATTTGTCTAAATAATCGAGATTTTCCCTTGGATAAAGATACCCTTAGACCATATACGCTTGACTTCTCATAGATCTTTGATTTAGTATACGTTTTGGTGCCACAACCATAAATATTGCTGAACAATGATACTAGATATTGTTTTGTGGCCTCTGATGTGTATGTTGTAGGAATGTCAATAAAGTCACTGTCCGTTCACTGTTTGAGTATTCCTTATTAAAAGTCTCAATAAGACTATGTTCCAAGATACATTTTTCTTTCCATAAAGATTCAGTATATTGTATATGCTTCATGCAATGAAAATGATATGAATGATAAAGTTGTTTTTTGTTTTTTTTTACTGTAGCCAAGAGGAAGCTCAGAAACAAATGTTAATTTTAGCAGTTAGGAGCTATGTAGAATCTTATGACTTGAATATTTGAATTCCAGTCTCTCCTTTTCTCAATCTTTGCATTTTTTGCTCTTGATTTTTAACAAATCCCTTTTATTGTATGAACTCAGTCAAATTATTTTTGTAAAAAGAGAGAAATTAAGAAAGTAAAAACATAGAACTTAGATATTCCACTCTATATATTATTATTATTTTCAATAAAGGTGATTTATTAAATAGAAAGTTTAAAGTAATTTAACATTAATACTCAAGTTTCATAATAACAAATTCTTCACAAATGAAAGTAATTTTTTCAGATTTGTCACTTGATTTAGATTTATTATATTTTATTACTTATATCTTATTAATAATAGTGACTATACAGATAAGTGATCTTAAAAGCATGTAGCATGATTAACTGTATCCATCAAAACAGTAATTTAAATAGGAAAAAATCATTTTGAAGATGATATAAAATAGAAGCAACATTTTTGAGGGTTTATATACTATAACTTAAAAAATATAAAGATAACACACTGCATGGAATTCCTAAATCTTTTTAGTCAGAGGCTTATGTCCCTAAAAGCCCTGCCCTAAAAAGAAAAGATATATGCATATGATACAACTATGACTGGTAACTAGCAAGTCAAGATCAATGCAGCAAAAACCATGACTGCTTCTGCCAAATTAACAGTAGCCATGTTAACAGAAATGAGACCCCAGGGAAGATAATCACTACAATCACATTGATCTGGGCTGTGTGAGACTTTGGATTCCTGACCTTTCATTAAATTACTTCAAAGAAACTTGGAAATGTAGTTTGCTTCCAATTTTTCAAAGTGAAGAAGTTAATCAACTGCCATTGGCTTTGTAGTTCATTACATTTCCAGTGGGCATCTGAGAGCAGTCTTTTTTGTTTTCAGTTTAAGAAACTAGAATCAAATTTAGAATCCAAATTTAGAATTCAAAATGTAAATTTGTCCTCCTTGGACAAACATCTTCATGTTCATTGCCAACTTTTTTTTTAATGGGAATCCTGGAAATAAAATTTCACTGATACTACCAACCTATCCCCTAAAATGATTTTCCCAAGTGAATTTGCATTAAGATGAGTGTGCTATCTTACTCCTGAGCCATCAATGCATATTATTGATACTTTTTTATGTTTTGCAATTCTGGTTTATGAAAGGTGATAGCTTTTTGCTTGAAGTTGCATTTATTTGTAATATTTAGCATATTTTCATTTATTTATTGGTCATATGCATTTCTTTTTTATAAATCCCTCTTTTGTTCTATTGAGGTATTTTTCTCTCAGTGTTGTTTTACTTTTCTTCAGTGGCTTTTGTGTTGAGAAAATTAAAATCTCTAAGTAGGAAAATTTGTCATTTTTTTCCTTTATGAATTCTGGATTTGCTACACACACACACACACACACACACACACACACACACACATATAAATTTTTTTTTTTTAGTTGGAGTCTCACTCTGTCACCCAGACTGGGCCTCGACCTGCTGGGCTCCGGTGATCCTTCCACCTCAGTTTTCCAAGTAACTGGAACTACAGGAGCGCGCTACCACGCCTGGCTAATTTTTGATATATTGTAGAGATGAGGTCTTGCCAATTTGCCCGGGCGGGTCTCGAACCCTCGGGCTGAGACAATTCACTCGCCTCAGCCTCCCAAAGTGCTGGGATTACAGACTGAGCCACCAAGCCCGGCTGAATTTGCTATATTTTCTTAGGAAGGTCTTTTCTACCTCAAGATTGTAATCATATATTTATATATTATTTTATGATGTTCATATACACTTAAGTTTAGGTTTTTAGACCACATAGAATTCATTTTTGTAAATAGTGGTAAATAGTGCCCAAATAACACCAGAGAACATGTAAGGGATAGCTACCATATATTAGCCATTAGGCTAAGTATTTTAAATGGGTTACCAAAAGTAATACTCCCAACATTCACACAAAATACTTTCATTTCTTACTATCTGTATATGAGGAAATTAAAACAGATAGGTTATCAACTTGCTTAAGTTCATAAAATCAGTGAGAAAACTGTGATTTATGACTGGCTTTGTTGGGAATATGATACTGTAAATATGCTCCATAGTTTTTTTTTCTTTTTTAAAGTGGTATCGTATTTTTAATCAGAATTATATTCTAAGATATCAGTATAACAGAATTGTCTTAAATTTTTATTTATTGTTTGTTTGTTTGTTTGTTTGTTTGTTTGTTTTTTGAGTAGGAGTCTTACTCTGTCACCCAGGCTGGAGTGGGTGGCATGCTCAGGGCCACCACAGCCTCAACCTGCTCTCAGGTGATCCTCTTGCCTCATCTCAGTCTTCCAGGTAGCATGAACCACCACATCTAGCTATTTTTAAAAATTTATTGTAGAGACGAGGTCTCGCCAGGTTGCCCAGGCTGATCTTGAATCCCTGGACTCAGGCAATCCTCTTGCCTCCATTTCCCAAATCGCTGGGATTAGAGGCATGAGCCACTGTGCTCAACTAAGTTTCTTTATTTTAAAAAGTGCTTTTGAGTGTTGTTTATATGACTTTTCTTGTAATATTAATGTCATTTTCAGAATCACAAATTTTCTTTATATTTTTTGCTATGTCACCCTGAAAGAATAAGATACTTGACAGAAAATTACAAATAGACTCTGTTGCCTTAAGAATACATCCTCTAATCATATTTTAACAGTAACTATAGTGCAATGTAAAAATTTATCTAAGTGCCTTAAAAGAATTTTAAAACTAGCATTTCAGAAATTAACAAGGACATAGTTTTGTCCCAATAATCATACAGATTGACACAGATGTGGCTGGTAGTAGCAAGTTGTTCTGATACTTCATGGAACAGAGTTTGACTTCAAGAGAGCAAAGGAGAGACTATCTTTCTTTAATTGTTCCTGCATTTTCATTTTTCCATGTCACACTGCTAGTATAAAAGTAGCTGTCTCACTTACCTTATTCCTGTGCCTGAAACTCAACAAAGGCACCTGCATCCTCTTTCTTCCTTTCCCTCCCATATTATTTGCTATTCAACAAATGAGGACATTTTGTCTCTGATGTACTTGACCATGTTTTTATAAGCATTAGGAATACTATTGTTATAGCACAGAGGAGAGGGTAATTTGAGCTGTACATATTTCTCATATGCAATTGAAAAGAAACCCAAATTAGATAATAACCATACTTAGTTATGATAGAAAATTGAATTGTTTCCTAGATATAAGAATACATACAGAGGATGTGTTTATAGTAAAGTAAAACAAATTGCACACAGAGAAAAATAACTCAATAGGACAAAGGGGATATTTATTCCAATAAAGAAATTAAATGATGCTAAATACCAGTAGTGTATGTGACTTAAAACAATGAGCTGTCACTTTTCACAGATTAGGCTATCAAAATATTTAAAAGAACCAATAATATGTGTTGATAGACCAGGAATAAGAACTTAGCACACTCATCTCTTAATGCAAGTTTACTTGGAAAACTATTTTAGAGGAAAGGTTGGTAGTATCAGTGAAGTTCCACTTCCAGGAATCCATTAAAAAAAAGGAGTTGAGCCGGGCTCGGTGGCTCAGCCTGTAATCCCGCGCCTTTGGGAGGCTGAGGTGAGTGGATTGCCTGACCCCGCGGGTTCGAGACCCACCTGGGCAGCGAGACCTCATCTCTACAATAAATCAAAAAATCAGCCGGGCGTGGTAACGCATGCCTGTAATTCCGGCTACTCGGAAGGCTGAGGCGGAAGGATCGCCGGAGCCCAGCAGGTCGAGGCTGCGGTGCCCGACAGCGGCCACTGCACTCCAGTCTGGGTGACAGAGTGAGACTCCAACTCAAAAAAACAAAAAACAAAAACAAAAAAAAAGGAGTTGGCAATGAGCATGAGAATATTTGTCCAAGGAAGACAAATTCATACTTTGCTTAAATAATCAGAATCAAATAATATGGGAAATGATTTTATAAATTACAAGGCAATATCTATTTATGGTTTATTAGGTGACCATTAAAAATGAGAGAAGTCCATATATTGGAGCATGAAGAAATTGCCAGAATAAATTAAGTTAAAAAATGGAGAAAAAAGAGTATGTGTGTCACCGCGCATTTTAGGCTAGAAAATTATGTATGTGCGTGTGTATTTATAAATTCTTAGAAAAAGCAGAAAGTTTCAAAAGCAGAAAGAAGCTGAAGCAAACTTATTTGTGAGGACTAGGGAGGAATTGTTAGAAGAGAGAAAAAAGACAATTTTACTTTCTAAGCTTCTGTATTTTAAATATTTATTATGAAAACTCAGTCAAATGCCACCTGTACAATTAAAATACTGAATTCAGGTCTTTAGTGGGCAAAAATGAAGAATGTTTAATGTTCTGTCTGTGTGGGGGACAATGTCTCACAACTGAGAATGATCCTCTAAATACATTATTTTAAACCTTTCCAAGCAATATAACAGAAAATTAATCTATCCAGCAAAACTTAATTTTCAGGAATACTATTTTAAGTGACTGGTACATAGGCCTTAGTAATATAGACAAGTAGTTGAAAACACAGGTATGATTTCAGACTACCTAGAGTTAAACCTCAGCTCTTTCATCCTGGTTGTATGATCTGAGGCAATGCACTAAACAACATTGTACCTTAGTTTTCTCATCTATAAAATGGAGATTATTGTGAAGATGAAATGATTTAATGTGTATAAAACAATTAGTGTCCAGCATATTGTAAACACTATATAAATGTCAGTAGTTATTGTTGAAGTTGAAGGCATATGTATGTGGAAACCTTTAGTCTTCCATTAAGAAAAAAATGTTTTCCCTTTCTTTTTTCACAAAATATTTACCTCCACCAAACTATTCTAAATATTTCCTTCTCAGTTCTATATCATTACATATTTTCTTTGCTTTACAATTATATTTTAGTCCATGCAATTGTGACTCAAAAACTTTTTTTTGCTGATTATTTTTGTCTTAATAAGGCACATATATAAAAGTTGAAAGACATATTCCCTCCCTTTTCTTTTAATCATCAAATACTTTTAATCTTCTAATATGTTAGACATTGAGGACACCACAGCTCAAGAGATGGACCAAATTCCTGTCTACTTAGATGGTTCAAAGCAAACTTATGCCAAATCTCAAGTAAAATAAATATTCAGTTCAATATCATGAAAAGTAATTTAAATAAAGTAAACCTTTTGCTCTAATCTGAAGAAAAATAATAAATATGTTCATCTGTGCCAGGGATTCTCAGCACAGGCGGTACTTCCCCTTACTTTGGTGTAAGCAGAGGTCGAGGATGTTTACTGTCTTGCAATACACTTGGCTCACTTCTTCACTGGAAAAATGACTCTCAGTCTTGCAAGATCTGTAAATCTTCCTTGAGACACTCATATAAGTGAAATACCTGTTTACCATTTTCTGAGTTTGTGACCCCCCCAAAAAAACACAAAGTAGTTTTTTCCCCGAAATATTTCAATATACCCTAAAATGGGCAGAAATATAGTTTGTGAGATTTTAGGAACGATTGTACATTTTAGGAGAATTACCAAGTCTTGTTCACTATTCTGGAAAATCATACCAATAGCAATGCCATTAGTGCTATTTGAATCATCAATTCAATATGTCTGTATTAACACAGACATGTCACAATCTGTATTTGCAGCTGTCATATCCATGGTCAGTCTATGACCAGGTGCAAGCATCTTACTATTGCATTATACATTTTTAATTTAATTTAATTTAATTTTTTGAGTTGGATTCTCACTCTGTTGCCCAGGCTGGAATGCAGTGGCACGCTCACGGACACTGCAGTCTTGACATGCTGGGCTCAGGTGATCCTTCCGCCTCAGCCTTCCAAGTAGCTGGAACCACAGGCATGCACCACCACCCTCTCCACCATTGGCTGATTTTTTAATTTATTGTAGAGACAAGGTCTCGTTGTGTTGTTCAGGCTGGTCTTGAACCCCTGAGCTCAGGTAATCCTCTCACCTCTGCCTCCCAAAGTGCTGAGATTACAGGTATGAGCCTTTAGTGTAGTCTGAGCACATACATGTTGAAAAACATATTATTTCATTACACATTATTTTCCTTTTATTTTTCCTTTATGATTTACGTAAAGGATTACACTGATTTTTTAAAAATTGTTTGTAAATAGGTCATATTGCCTTTGGATTTTACCTTGGGGAGTGTAAGGTATAACAAAATGTTGTCTTATAGAGAGGTTTTGGGCTTGATAGAATAACTCCAATCAGAGGTCAGAATAGCCACTTAGTAAAATTTAACTGAAAAAGATGAGGAATAGGGATTCAGTAAGGTTAGTGTTATGGCTGACCACAGACAATGAATGAGTGTCTGAAAGCTGAAAGCAAATTCAGACTTATCTAGTGCAGTCTCTCCATTCAAAACATGAACAAAGTGAGTGTCACATGATACAACAAATGTCAACTGCTGTTCATGCCTGGACACAGATCATATCCCAAAACCAGTGGCAACCCTGGGTTGTCTTTTCAGAACACTACACTATCCTCAGTAATTGAGAGAAGGAGTTGGGATAAGTGGAATGGAGAGAAAAGGTGGTGGTGGAGAAGGGGACAAGCAACTAATTCAGATGCTGGTAGTTCTTTTGGTGATTGATTTGGTAACCAGTAATATTTGATCCTTAGCCCTTAAAGGTTTGCTCGCAGCCAAAAGGAAGGTTGTGAAAGAAGTTTGGAAATAAAAGTAAATAGGGAAAACAATACAAAAGTCAATTATTAAAATATTGATACAGCCAGCCACACAGATTATTTTGCTGTAACTGATACAATAGTCAATCACCATTATTTTCACTTTTCCCTTTTAACTATGGATAGATAGTTACAGAAACATAACTTGGGAGAATCTTTACCTGATGGGTGCTTTAGATTAAAGGTCATTTTATCTTTTTGCTTAATGTCTAATATGAAAAATTTATTATTTATAAATAGTTAAAGCTTAAAGGAAAATCTCAGTAAAAAGCACCCTATCTTGGAGATGCTTGAAATTCCAATACCTGAAGCATTCCTTAGAAAGTGAAAATTTTGTTGTGGGAGGGGAGGAGCTACCATGCCAAATGACCAATCTGATATCAACCTAGGAGCACTCAAATATTTGTAAAGGGGAGAGAGGAAAGCAGGGGAGAGGGTGAGGGTTAGAAAAAGGAAATAATCCATTCTCAACCCTCTTCTAATATTCAAATACCCTTCAAAGGAATAGTAAATTTTCTCAGCACTTCTGTGTCAATATATTTAACAGATCATATTGTTCTCAGTATGGTGCCAACAAAAGTGTTGACCTGATGTGAACTACTTCTACTTTGCTTCTTAACCTAGGACATAAAATGCTGTGGCTATTAACAGCGCCTTATATTTAAAGCCTTTCCCCAAAACAAAAAATTGTTTCTTAAAGCAATATTTAATTAATTATCTTAATAAAGAATGTGTTTCTGAAATCCCTTCTGTTCCCAGTCTGAGCTATGGAAAATGAGATTCAAAATGGTTAAGGTCTTAAAAGACTAATAATCAAGCAAATCTTTATTCTTTTTAAAATTCATTCATTTCTCAAAGCCATTCAAATTGCTCCTGCAGAATCCAAACAAAAATGTCTCAACAAATTTAAGGAACACAGAAAAGCTAAAGCCCTGGTTTATTTTTAGAATAACTGTCATCAGATTTCCATCTGTACCATAGAGTGCTTCAATCAAGGTCTTTTGAGAAAATGTCCAGAACGGGCTCAGATATTTACATTTTGAACATATATTTTGTTTCTTGTAGGGTTTATGTGTATCCTACATACATGTTCAGGCTCTTCTTTCTCTTGCATATAATAATTTCTGTGGTTTTTTTGTTTTGTTTTGCCTTGGAAATAAAGACTAAATTATCAGAAAACGTGTGCTGCAAATGAGTTATTCAGTTAGAACACTTAAAGTTTCTGAAATCTTCCTACAGAGAGGTGCACCAAAAGGTTGTTTCAACCATTTTTATTGTGTGAATGCTTGCCCTCTAGTCTTAGTTACATACGTTTGAGAGCTACCGGCTAGACTCAGCAGAGGTTAATTGCTGATACTTAATCAGTGTGGAAGAAGGCAGATACCAGGCCCATTACACTTGGCAGTCTATTTTTGACATCTCCCAAAGTCTTCGAAATTATTTCGCTAACATGTGTCCTGTGCTGTTTCTTTATGGGACTAGACTGGGAAAGAGCCCAAGCCCTTGGATTAGTCTGTGTGGGTTTTAATCCTGGCTCCAGGACTGAGACATGGACTTGGGCAAATTCTGTAGCTTCAGCTGACTTCCATGTCCTCATTGTAAAAGAGGAGTAATCATAATGCTCAATTTATTAGGTTATCCCAGGATCAAGTGAGCTTATATATGTCTAAAACATCTGGCACTCATATTACAGGTAAATAAGCAACAATTATTTTGGTGGTTAAGTTCTATTATTTATCTTTGATTTCACTTTCTGTAAGAGGTAGAGCCTTAATACTGTAGTAGCCATTGGTGTGATAATCCCAGCTTGACTATATCCAAATAGAATTCATCTTCTTCCTCTGCCATGTCTCCCTCAAACTTTCTCCTTTTATTCTATCCTCTACCTAGCCAATGAAATAGTTTCACTTCCATAAGCTAGAAAATTCCAAGAAATTTTACCCCTTCTCCTTTGGTTCCAAATCCAAGAAATTAACAAATCTTGTCTAAAATCATATCCTCAATATCAAGCTTCAGGACCTTCTCCTTCCTCCCAAGAGGGCTACAAAATCTCTCCCTGTGTCCAACCAACCCCCAACTCTCCACCTTCCATTTCATCCTATGTATAGTCACCACCAAATTTCCTAAAACACCATCCTGACCACACGACTTCTTGCCTTTTTAATGTATTCAATCCATGAATGTACATAAAGTAAAAATTACTCACCTCCTATCATTCTAACTGATGCTGCTGACATAAAAACAGACAGTTCTGGCTCTCAGCGCTTACAGCCTAGTAGAAAAATAGGCAAGTGAGCAGTTGATTTTTAACACAGTACAGTATTTTTGTTGATAAGCACAAGGTTCTGAGATTAGAGAAGAGACAGTAGCAAGGACTAGGGACAGGGGTATAAAAACAAAGACCTCCCTTCCATTTGATAACAGCTAAAAAGCAAAACAAAAAAGAAAAACCAGCAATAGCAACAAACTTCAGTTGCTTTCTACTGCAAATGTTGAATTCCAAATTCTGCTATTTAACCTGGCATTCAAATCCTCCCCAAAACCATCTAAACTGAACCTTTCATTAGCTTTCTACACTCTATCATCCAGTCAACTTGCCATTTCATGGTTCCTCAAAAGAACCAAAGCACCAGCACTTTTTTTTCATTTATTTGCTCA
Source organism: Carlito syrichta (assembly GCF_000164805.1). Lineage (NCBI taxonomy): Eukaryota > Metazoa > Chordata > Mammalia > Primates > Tarsiidae > Carlito > Carlito syrichta. The sequence goes on along the minus strand of NW_007009537.1, from coordinate 392,612 downwards.
TTTACTTGTATCAGTCTAGAGTGACCTTTTGTCCCTCTGTTATTTGTCAAGAAACAGGTTAAATGCTCTCACCTCCACAGTGAAGCCTGCTAAAATGCCCTAGTCACAGTTAATTTATGTCTTTTCTCCTTCAGCCAGTGTACCCTATTTTATAGTAACCTACACATGCAACTCTCTCTCCCATTGCATTGTGCACTAAGAGGAGGCCAGTGTCATGTCTCATTGTTTCTGCAGTCCCCAGAGGGGCTTTTACAATAAGGGAGGTACCTAGGAGGTACTCCCTGAATGCTGTTTTGAATTAAATTAAATAAAATGGTTAAGAAAGCATTTTCAATCTTCATGATCTTTGGGTAATTTCTCTGAAAGGCCTTCTTTTTTTAAAAGGATTTAACCTTTTGCCTGAAGATTTTCCTCTTCTTTTCTCAACTCTGAGGGAGGAGATTTTTAGCAGGAAGAAAACAAACAAACAAACAAAAAAACCTCCATTTGGCTATTTAAAAATTATGTGGAAACAAAGTATTATCTTTCTGTTTCAAGGCTTCTCAGATTCTTTTTAAAAATCTTTGAAACCCAAAGTCAGAAATGGATTAATATTCTAACCTGCTTGGACTGAGAATAAATAAATTTAAGATTACTTCAAAAAACTGACTGAAATTAACTGAAGCATTCGAACTGCTTTGCGCTTTCTGTCTATAGAGTTTTCAATATTAAACATTTTGTGTTTACATTTGGCAGAGTTGAATAATTTACATAGACTATAGCCCAATGAATGAAGTGATAGTTGAACAAAAAAGAGAACAGAAAGTTATACCAGGTAGTGGATGTGCAAATGTAAGACAAAAGAAAAGTAAAGACTCTTTTACTTTTTCATAACTTTTGTTATCATTTACTTATGGCATAGTTTAAAATTTGATGACCGTTTATGTACCTAACCCTGAATTATACCCCATATCTTTAAAATAAAAATAATAATTAAAATATAAATGAATATTAGAAACAAACAAACAAGAAAACTGAATATGGAAAGGGATAACCATGTGAGATGACGGATATATTGTTTAATATAATATCCATTTTACTATAGGTTTGTATCTTATAACACCATGTTTTATACCTTAAACATACACAATAAAATTTGTTTACAAATAGAATAAAAAGATAACTGCTTACTTAATCACCTCTTCAAAATTCTAATGCAACAGGAAGTCCTAACAGAGTTATGAAAGGATCTATGAGAGAGATAAGGAAACTGTCAGGCTTAAAGTCCACTCCCTCTTCCCCCACACACAGGCCAACTAGTATGAATGAGAGGAGAATCTACTGACCGTCAATCCTCTGCTCATCTCCATAGAGTCAGATCAGGATGCCTCTGACAAAACATCTTTAATTATGCTCAGGCTCAAAACATCAAATTTATAAACAGAGGTGAGAAATTTCCAGCAAAATGATGCTTCTCCTCTGTCCTTCTTCACTTTTAATACTGTATTCCCAATCAGACTAATTATTATTATTATTTTTTGAGTTGGAGTCTCACTCTGTCACCCAGGCTGGAGGACAGTGGCACGCTCCCGACCATCACAGCCTCAACCTGCTGGGCTCCTGCAATCCTTCCGCCTTAGCCTTCCAAGTAGCCGAAACTACAGGTGCGTGCTACCACACCCGATGAATTTTTGATTTATTGTAGAGACAAGGTCTCACCAAGTTGCCTAGGTGGGTTTCGAACCCGCGGGCTCAGGTGATCCTCTTGCCTCAGCTTCCCAAAGTGCCCGGCCCAGACTAATTCTTGACCTAAGTGACTGTGTCATCACCCCTACCTCACCTTGGTGGCTTTCCAGATAAATAAATAATGCTTAAGTTCCATTACTATATGACTGCATAGAAATGTCCAATTTGATGCTTGAAGCATGCTGTAGATTATGATTGGGAGTGCACAGAAGGCGAGAGAGGAGAAAGATTTGAGGCGTTGCTGATATATTAGGAGAAGGCATTCCCTGATAATCCCTTGGTGCTCTAGTTGCCAGCTGGACTTCTAGAAGGAGGAGAGCAGGGTGATTAAGGTGGGGAGATAATGGAGCAACTTGGGTTTGAATTCTAGCTTTACTGTTTAGTGTGACTTCAAACAGTCTTCCCTATTGGTTAAATTGAGATAAAAATAGCTATCTCCTTTAAAACATTGTTAAATGAGTTAAATGATGTAATATATGCAAAAGTGCCTTGCTTACTACAAATTTTAGCAATTGATTAAGTTCCCAGTAATTTAGCTATTATTGTTAGTGGCAGTATAGAACTATTAATGTTTCTTTTTCATATGTGATAATATAATAGAAAGGAGTAATGTGGGTTTGGGTGGGGTTGGAGAAAGGATAACTGAAGAAAAGAAAGAGAGACTAACAGTGATTTGGAGACAGATTTCCAAGCAAGGAATACATCACAATTTCTGAATGATTTTATTTTCTTTGGAGAAGAAAGAAAAAGAACTAGAGTAAATGTCAGAGGGATCTAGAATGACGGAGCATGAACTGAGAGGACCAAGAGTTAAAGGACCATTTAAAAGACTTAATGTTTTTATTAAAGTGTCACCATTCATTAAAGTCCCAAATTAGGACAAACTAGCCTTGATGAAGATGTTCACATCCTCACTCTGAGAATAGGTCTTGACTGTGGAGTTGCTATGCCTTGACAGACAGTGGGCTGCCAGACCAGCTCATCTCCATCAGCCAGGAGCAAGAGTGCAAAGTGTCACCCACAACCAGTGTTTACCCAAGGATAAAGTGGCTTAGAGGGGTCTAAACAGTTCCTGCTTTCACATATAATCTCATAGAGTAAAAAGAACAGACTATCATATCTATCTATCAGAGAGGTCAGGAAAGCCCTTCATAGTTACATTTATTTAAAATATTGTACGGTGCAGCATTTTTTAATAACTACCAAAACTTTGGTTGAGAGAACTGAATTCCTTTTGAAGCATATTCTCACATTCCATTTTTCTAAATGTTCTTAGCTCTAGCCTAGATTAAACTGACTTTACTAGAATCATGAATTTATATTGCATCATGCTGGTGACTTACAAAGTTGTTTTTACTAAAGTGCAGTTTGGCACTATAATATCAACTTACATTAAGAGATAGTCCAAGAAAAAAGCCTACAAAATGTAACTGTATGAAAACAGTTGAAGATTATGTTCATTACAGTACACAATAACCACTTTGTGACTTATCAGTGGGGAAAATGTTGCTATCATTTCCTAGTCAGGAGCAGTTGGCCTTCTGCTAAGCAACTGGTTTGTTCTCCTCTTATGAACACTATGAATTGTATAATTCATCATGTGTACTCTTTTGCACCGGATGCTTGAAAGCCTGAGTCAAATTTTTAGATGTACTTTTGTGTTCTTTGGCTTTATTCTACATTTCTACCTTTATAGTCTCTTTGCCTTTTATTTTTCATTATTACAATTACTTTAGTTTTCCTTGCCATACTATATGTTGGCTTTAATTATATACTATAATATAATAAATGAGTGAATGAATCAGCACTTCTGATGATAAAGAAACCATACCATAACATTTTTTTATTTTTTCATAATCAATATTTTTTATTATGGTTTTGTGGGGTACAGTTAGGGGTTAGGTGATACCATAACATTTAATATGATAAAGGACTGAGGGCATATTAGTCTACATAAATATATGGAGTTCCAAAAAATCATATAGCAAGAATTCTGGAAGTAGGTAGTCACTAGCATGAGGTCAGCTGCTCAAACAAGTTGGGCATATCCTGTAGGTCTTTTTCTCATGGTGACATGTAGGTTGTAACAGTGCCACTAATTCTATTGCTCAAAGTGGGATGAAAGCAATGGGAGAGTAGGCCTGTGCCAGTCAGAGAAGAGTCACCTATCTCCCTGTGGCTAGACCTGTGTCACTTGTCACCCATACTTACTAGGGAGACTGCAAAAGATAATATACAACACTCACAACCTATGGAGCAGGAGCAGAGGAGTAGGGTTGGATTCAGGTATTGAGTGTGACAACATAAACTATGCCACAGGTATCAACCATGAAAATATGGCAAACTTTTAATGGTCAGTTCAACTTTGAGTCATATTCTCTATTTTCTAATTTTCAAGGAAAATACAGGATCATATTTAAAAAAAAAAAAGAAGAAGCACCTATACAATTGGTGGTTTGATTTAGGAGTACAATAAAGCCTGATAATGGAAAGGCATTTCTTTTTTTCTAGACAATGTAGCAGACCCTCCTCCTCAGAAGACTGATCTCATTATGAAACATGGTGATAATGCATTAATTCTGGGTATTGTTTTTCTTTTAGAAAGCATTTCAACCTAAAACTCTCACAGTTATCCAGAGTATATCATCATTTACATAGCTTTATTTAAATCAGAGTAATGAATATGCTTGACTTTCCTGAAGGTGAAACTAATAGGGCACTACCTCTATGACTTATTTATACTAAAATTCCCATGTTTTGTTCTGTGGCTACACCCTCTCATCTAAGCTAATGTGAATAACCCATGATTATCGATTTGGAGTAGGCACAACTAGCCCGAGTATCAATTCTGGAATTTTTTTTTTTTTGAGTTGGAGTCTCACTCTGTCACCCATACTAGAGTGCAGTGGCCGCTCCCGGCCACTGCAGCCTCGACCTGCTGGGCTCCGGCAATCCTTCTGCCTTAGCCTTCCAAGTAGCCAGAATTACAGGCATGCGCTATCACGCCCGGCTGATTTTTTGATTTATTATAGAGATGAGGTCTCGCCGCCCAGGCGGGTCTCGAACCCGCGGGGTCAGGCAATCCACTCACCTCAGCCTCCCAAAGGCGCGGGATTACAGGCTGAGCCACCGAGCCCGGCGATTCTGGAATTTTTAATGGAACAAACTACAAGTCATGAAGTTAAGACTTTTGTTCAGTTCTAAGTAACTTTGACAATCAATTCTAATAGATTTGGCAGAAGTTCCCTGAGCTCAGTCAATTGTCTAATTTCAAGGTCTAGCATAAAGCATAATGGTTGTAGAGAAAATCTGGGTTTCAAGGGCATGCCTTCATAGCAACCATGCATTAGAAACAGATGGGGTTTTAAGACAGAGCATGGAGACTCTAACTCATTTAAATAGGAAATAAAAAATAGAATTAAATAATAAATCAACCACAGTAGCAGGTATATTAACATTCCTGTGTACTCCAAAAAGAGAAAACACACACATTGCAATCCTCTGCTTAAAGTCTAGGCATAAAAGCACTTTCAATGGACAAAAAAGGTCTAAGTTACTTCACTTTAAAGAAAGAACTCACAGATAATTTCCCCAAATACGTGACTTTGTTGAGCTTGATACAGGTTAAGCAAAGCTTGGGGTTTTACTTTAACTGCAGTATCTAGACTCATTTATCATGGCATAGTGGTTTAAGTAACAGTTTAATAACTAAAATTGGTCTTACCAATGATTTTCTCTGACCTTGGACTAGCCACTTGCCTCTACAGAATTGCTTTTCCAGCTTTTATTTTTGTTTCATAGAATAAAAATAACTTTTAAAAATGGTAGCTCAAATATGCAAGTAACAAAATTGGAAAAGTAAACCTAGTAACAATGTATCTTCACTAATATCTCAACATATTTTGGAACTCTAAATACAGATTTGTTTTGCCCCTTAAATGACCTCACCTTTTTGGTAGGAAGCATACAGCATTGGATAAAAACAAAATGAAACATTGTCTTGTTTCGCTGAGGTTTTTGTCTATATCTAGAATGTCTACTATTGAGATGCCATTCTTTATTAACTTTTGGCAGCTTCTAGTGAACCACTAAAAATATCCTTTTGTATGGGACTAAGGGAAGATAGAAAATCTATTTCTTGACGAGCAGACAACTCTCCTTGATTTGTGAGAAGTATAATTTGAGGTAAAAGGATTTGACTAAATGACCTTTTGAGTTCCTGCCTAATCTGTCTGCACTCTTTTAGCAGAAAAATCTTACCTACTAGATCCAAATATGGAAACACACACACCCCATATTTCCATGTACATGGAAAAGCAAGGAGAACTTTTCATGAGGACCTACCTAAGATTTCAGTGACTGTCCTTATTAATGGAACCAACAGATCATCCCAGCACCTCTTACAGATGAAAACTAAATACAGTTGCAAAATGATATAGTCCAACTTTAAATTTAAAAAAGTAGATTTTTAAGCAGTCTCCACAGAAATGGTTTCTCTTCTCTCGCTCATTGAGAAAACATCAAAATTTCAAGAATGGGCAAAAACAAAAAACCCCTCGAAAATCATGTATTCTTAAATAAGTAGAAACATCAATTTCTTATGTTGGGGATTGAGAGATATTATTTCATAGGATTGACTCCACTCTATGAAGTATAGTTCCACCTAAAAATCATTTTGCATAGTTTTATTATTAGATTATTAGAATTAATACTTCTTTGATGATGTAAATACAAGAATATATCAGTTTTCTTTTATTGATTAATTCTAATAATAATAGGCAATAGTTTAACATGTGCCAGGGACTGTTCTCAGTACTTTACATTTAGCATATACAAAATCACCACAACTCTTGATGTAGGATACCATCACCTCTATTTTCACAGTAGAAAATGTTAGAAGCTAATTGCCCTAGAGCATACAACCAATAAGGGTTTGTGACGAGGATCTGAGCTTAGTCCATGAGGGGCTAGAGTCCCTGCTCCTAACTATGACACTGTTCTATCATCAAAAAGAGTCTTACATTCGCTACATTTTTAATTACCCTTGACCTAAAGAGTATAAAGACAGTACACTGCAGAAGACAAAATTCATAAGATCACAGAGATCTCTTTTCAAGTCTCCCACTTCTTTTGTGTAAAACAAAGCTCTATGAAATTTTGCTCATTTTTCAAGAGTCTAACAGCAAAAGCCCAAGTGAATCAGGGATCTTAGATTTTTAACCAGAACATGTGTGGTCATGCTTTTCTATTATGTATCACCAACCACTCCTGTCCATTAGCAAACATTCAAGCATGGCTCAGTGTTCTAAAGGAGTGTCTAGGCCAAGAATGTACCCACTCTGATAATCCAATGACACTGAGTAACCCACAAGAAAGAGCACTGGGCTAGGCAACAGGAGACTTGAGCCCTACTTGGGTTTTGTGATGTGGAAAGGACACTGTTTGCAGGCAGGGTAACTATAGGGATAAGAAAAAAAAATAGAAACACAGATAATTTAACATTATTGGAAGACATCTTCACTAGCCAGTCAATTTCCGGTTTGCTTTTATTATGCCCAAATAGGTCAGTCACATTCTCTTTGTTTTCCTGGAAAACCTACTGGTTTTTTCTGGATCATTAAAATTATTGAGGAATTATTTATCTCTAGTTCTACTACTCAGTGCCAAACGAGTGATTTTATTTGAATAGTGCAACCACCTACTGTGACACAATCTGATTGCTGAACATGCTCTCCTTTAAAAAGATCTGATGGACAAAAAAGAACCTATGGTCTTACAATGCATATTCAAAACTTATGAACCATTCCCTCAAGCAGGGACAGATCACATTCAAAATAGTGTAAGTTAGGCACTGAGGAACTCCAGGACTCAGACAGAAGGAGTTGAAAGAACAGCAGGAACAAAAGGAAGAATTAAAGATGGAGGAAAGACAGAGTATAAGAGGGAGTATGGTGGAAGATGAAAGAGTCTGGAGTGCAGTGGAGAATGGAATGGTAGCAGAGCAATGGTATCTCTTCCCTAGTTGCTCAGCATGTTTTTCCGTGTTTTGGAGATCAGAAGCACATGCTGTGGATCTGCTAAACCACTGGCCATCCTGATGCCCTAGAGATTGGAAAACTTCTTCACTCCCACTCTGCTCATTGTTTTGTGGCAGTCATGCAGACTCCACAGGGTTGAACAACAAAAGAACTCCATTTCAACACCCATCAGAATGGTTGCTTCCACACGTACCCTAAAGCTGACATCAAATCTGATTTTTTTCAATAATTTGTCACATTAACTATGTTTTGAATATACTTGTTCCCCTTTGTATGACATTAAGGAAGGTTTAAGGAATGAGTGAGCTTTGGAAAAAAAAATTAACCTTTATTTTATTATAAAGATGTGAAGTACAAGTTAGGATTAGATACATAAGTAGTCTACATGCAGGTGAAGTTTGGGACTCCAACTGGTCCTCACTTACCTTGGTTTAGGATCAGCTACCCTTAGTGATATTATGTGCCTCCCGCCCCCGTTAGAGTTCTGCTACTGATGATCCTTCTCTTGCAGTGTTGTGATGAATGTTTAGGATCCACTTATAAGTGAGAACATGTGGTATTCAGTTCTTTGTTTCTATGATCTTTTACATACATTTCCAGGATGCCCCAAACTCACTTGTTCTTGAGTGCTTGGCTTCCGGCACAAGTGATTAAATTTAGTCCTCTATCAGACACACACGTTTGAGCTATCACAGCTTCCTGGAATATTTTTCTTTTAGATACTAAGCAATGTATAAACCTTAAAAAAATCCTTTCATGCCTCTACAAAGTTTTAAAAATTATAGTTTTTCTATAAGTCACTAACAGTACTACCTTTGCATACCAGAGTACCAGCCACCAGAAAAAAATAAATTTGCTCTGCCCAAATTCAGTAGTGGATATCAATTACATGGAGAACAATTTCTAATTTAACTTACTGTTATCTCTTCTAACGGGACATTTATAATGATAGTCAGGTGATATCCTACCATGTTTCATGAGGAGAGTGGTTTGTTGAGTTTCTTCAAGTAAGCTGACTTTGAAAAGATATTTTGATTGTTTCTCAAAACTAGAAAATTTCATTATCAGCCTCATGTCCAAAATGAAAAATCTGTCATTTTTAATGGTAAATGTAAATAGTAATTATGGCATGTTATTTGTAGCATGTCATAATAAGAACATAGTATTTCTTATTTCCAGTTGGGAAAAAAAGAAATCACAGGCAAAGTGAATATTTATATTTTTTACAAGGATATTCATACAGAGAGTACACAGAGCATCTACTTATTGCTGTTATTTTGCACAAATACCCCCCTTTGTGTTTGTAAAACATAATGCATGATATGGTTCAACTCAGTTTTTTAGAGCAGTGATATTGTTTTACTATCTCTAAGAGGAACTATAGAGAATACAGTAAACTGAAGGAGCAACCATCTTCATACTTATTCAATAATTCAACACATGCCAGGCAACACAGTGATCTATTCAAAGTTCTAGAAGACTCTACTATTGTCAAAAACATAAATAGATGCTAGTGAGCAGCCCCCAAATGCTGACTTTGTAGTTAGCATCCACGACAGTTGAAACAGGAATTCCCCTTAAGTCTCTGTTTCCAGGTTTAATTGGTAGAATCAACAATAGAAAGCAAAATTGTAGAAGACTATGATCATTTAGAATCCATCACTAGATGATTTCTCATAAAATGGCCTCCAAACATGTTAGAAGACAAATGATCTTGAAGTTTCAGCTTGAGTTAGTTTATCTGCTTGGTAGTTAGTTTCCTCAACTGCAAAGGGAGTCTAGCTGGCCTGCCTTTCTGGTTTGCAAGGTTACTGAGAGGTACAAAGGAGACAACATAGGTGAAAACTGTGTGGGAAGTGTAAGAGGCAATATAAATTGCAGTATTATTATAAAATACTTATGAATTTTATGTAGGATCTATGAGTGGTTCTCTTTAGTAACTTAGATATACATGCTCATAAATTATCTGAGGGGACTGGCATGTTTTATAGTCATCATAATTATTCATACCTTTTCAAGTTCTCCACTCAGACAAATGGAACACTACACTACACTAATATTAAAGTCGACTTTGAATGTGAGAATATTTTTGCCTGGGTTGCATAAAGTCACCTTTTGGAGGTAGCAGGAATATATATGAGAGTTAGTTCTTGTTTTACTAAAATGGGAAAATTAAAAGAAAAATTGTTTTGGAAAATAATTCGAACAATATTCTCAAATAATAAGTATGTTGGTAAAAATAATTTTATGTGCACAGTGACTCTCCTAGATCTTTGGTCTTTTTTGAAAAAGATTAGACTTTCTTGGGACCCTGCAAGTGAAAAACTGCTTGAGCACACCCTGCATCCTCTTGAGTGATGAGTGATTTGAGATCGAAGAGGGTCTGTAACAAGTTACTTCAGAAGCTCTCTAAAGTGGAAGCAGAATGTTGATTTCTGTGCTTGAATGTTTTAATTAAGGGATAAAAGCTCAACCTTCCTGACTCCTAGTTTGTAAACTCAGCCTTTCTGTTCAAGAATTTGTCTCCTGTAAATGAAAGGCACCAATGATAAATATGCATGTGTCCCGAATGGACATGCGTGCTCCGCTGACTGCCCCTGCTTGGGCCCATCTGCTCCAATGGCAAAAGGCCCATTGGCAAGCTGGCTCCTCTTACTTCAGCAGCAGAGCTGCCAGCCCTCCAAGGGTCTGTGTGTGGGTGCACTCTGGTGAGAGCTAGCTTTCTGCAAGGAGCCCTTCCACTCAACCTACATATGGGTCTATTTGCACTTGACCACACTTGTTGGCTCTCATATGTCATAAAACAAATGCTCCTAGAGTGAATAAAAAGAGGGTAGAGCTGCACTAATATTTCAGGCATCGGTGACCATAGAGCACATGCAAAACTTCCTGTAGAAAACGGCTCAGGGTGGACAAGGAGACTGAGGACAAAAATGGGGAGGAAAATGATCCATTTATCCATTATTAGTGAGGAAAGTAAGAAGTAATATTAGCCTGAAAGTACCAGGGTGAACATTTTATCATCCTGCATAAAAGTATATTTCCCTCTCTCATATGGCTCTAAAAAAGCTTGGGGGATACAATAAGTGCAAATGAAGTATTTCCCTGTCATTGGGGGCACTGTTGACCCGATATAGCATGCCCTCCTTATAGTCCTCTCTCAACCTAAATCTGAAAGTACTAAAGCCAAAGACAGGATGCAAAGCCCAGGGACTTTAGAACAGAAGGATCTTAGTGAAGTATTTTAAGGACTAACCGCTCTAGGAATGGCTCTATTCTTTATAAATATTAAAGCATCGTTACAAAAGGCAAACAAGATCATGAATAAAATGACTGACAGAGATCAAGGCATGTCATCTAAATAGGAATTTCACACACATCCAAAGGGCAAGAATCAAAGGCATTGCTCCAGAATGCAGAAGGGTGTCAACTGCTCTATTTACTCAATTCATTCAACAGATACTTCATGAGCACTATGTGCCAGGTGCTAGAGACACAAAGGTAAATAAGACACAGATAAAGCCCTTCCCTCCTAGAGCTTGTATTCTAGTAGGGGGAGATAGAAAATAAATAAATAAATAAATATATGCTACAATGTCAGGTAGCAAGAAAGCCTATGAAGAAAAGTAAAATAGGAAAAGGGATAGTGAGTGACAGGATACTGTATTAGACAAAATGGACAGGGAAGGCCTCACTGAGGATGACATGCAAAGGGATTTTTAACCCAAGTGTGAAAGGAAGGGACTGGAGGTTTTAGGCCAATAAAGGACATTATATCTGATGTGTACTTTTGTTCTTTGTCTTTGTTTTGAGTCAGTGTCTTACTCTGTCTTCCAGGCTGGAGTGCAATGGCGCAATCACGGTTCACCTCAGCCTTGACCTCCTGGGCTCAAGGAATCTTCCTGTATCAGCCTCCTGAATAGCTGTGACTACAGGCATTTACCACTATACCCAGCATCTTTGTTTTGTTTTTGTTTTTTAGTTTTTTTGTAGAGATGAGGTCTCACCATGTTGCCCAGGCTAGTCTCAAACTTCTGGGTTCAATCAATCCTCCCACCTCAGCCTGGGATTATAGGTATGAGCCATGGCATACAGCCTTGATTTGTACTTTTATATGCTTATTCTTGCTTTGCCTCTGAAGGACTAGCCATGGGAAGCAAAAGTAGAAGCAGAGAGTCCATGTATCCAGCTACCAAAAGAATATAGAAATAATAGTGACTTGGATTGAATGGCTCTTGGTGGAGCAGGTGAGAAGTGGTTAGATCTGGATATATTTTGAGGGCACAGCAGACATAATTGACTGATGAATTGGTTATGAGGTGTCAGGGGAAATGGGAGACAAGAATAACAACCAGTTAGCAACTTGCTGACTGCTGGGAACACACGAAGACAGAGAATGCTGGAGAAGGAGCATATATCAGGAAAAGGAGTAATCAAAGGTTCTATTTGAAATATTGAGTAAGCAGCTATAAATAAAAGTCTATAGTTCAGACTTCTATCATCAGAAAAGGCTGTCAAAATACCAACACAAAACATATCTGTCACATAGCGAACGCTCAAGAAGTGATGGCTTTTATATTGTTGTTGTTACTGTTGTAATTACTAAATTGACACCAACTTTTTCTCTAAGTTGTTACTCCAGGAAGGGAATTGATGAATGGGAATGGGGGGCGCCGCTTGGGGTAGGAATTGTTTAAAATGTCCATCAGAACATGTTATAGTTTTGAACTAGAGTGAAAATCTGGGCAATGATGCAAAGTGTTCAGAAGCAATAGTTATCTAGAAAGGAAATAGGAGGGAGACAGCAGTGGTAATACCAATGGTTGTGTAGTAAACCACAGAAAAATGGTTCTCAGATGTTCCAACCCTACCAGGGAAGATTTACAAAACAAGATGGTAAAGATTCACTTTGAAAGAACTTATTCAAGAAGACATAAGAGCAGCCAATGGATACATGAAAAAAATGCCCAACCTCACAAATCATCAAAGAAATACAAAATAAAATCACACTGAGATATCACCTAACTCCAGTCAGGATGGCCATCATCAATAACTCAAAATACATCAGATGCTGAAGAGGATGTGAGGAAAAGGAAGCATGTCTACACTGTTGGTGGGAGTGTAAACCAGTACAACCTCTGTGGAAAAGTGTAGCGATTTCTAAAAGATCTAAAAATTGACCTTCCATACAACCCAGCAATTACCCTTCTGGGAATATACCTGGAGAAACTCAAATTGCTCCATAAAAAAGATACCTGCACACGCATGTTTATTGCAGCATATTCACAATAGCAAAAACATGGTGTTAACCATGTTGCCCATCAAAAATGAACTGGATAAAGAAAATGTGGTACATTTACATGATGGAATATTATGCAGCCATAAAGAAAAACAAAAGTATGAACTTCACAGCAACTTGGATGGAATTAGGTTCTATAATACTCAGTGATTTATCACAGAAACAAAGATCTGAGTACTACATGTACTCACTCATAAGTGGACCCTACACATTTATCATAATACTATAAGAAAGGAATTGGTAATAGTGGGACACTGCCGGGACGGGGGGTTGCACAACATCAATAAGGGTGCCAAACTTTATCTGTACAATGATCACTTATGTACCTAACCCTGAATTGTACTCCACATCTGTAAAATTAAAAAAAAAAAGAGAAGAGGAAAAGAGAAAAAAGAACTGACTCAGTCTTTAAGGATGCAGTCCTAGAAACGTATCATTTAAAAGCGTTCCCTGAGTAACTGCATGTTTAAAACCAGTAACCAAGGGCACAATCTTCCAAGTCAAGATGTGAAATGTCTGTTGACACTGGCTGTTAATAGAGTAGGACAGAAAGAACCTCATGCTTGTCTTTTATATATAGCAGGCACACAAAGCCATTTCTTAAGTATATCAGAATGTACCTATTAAACATAAGCTTGCTTTTCAGAATGGCATTTTGGAAGCCACAAATGATAGGAATGCCTGGACCTCAAAGAACATTTAGACCACTGATTCCTTCTGAAACTGTAACCACAGTCACCCATGCAAGTCAATGTTATTATTTTGAGTTAAGGTACTATGGCATTTCAGAAAGACTACAAAACAGGGAGTAGGTCACCTAGGAACTTACACCAGGGTCTACCTCCAGAAATAATGTGGTTTTCTTTAACTTTTAGATCATAGTATTCTCATCTTGAGACTGAGGATTTTACTATGCCAGTCATTTTTAAGAGCCCCAAGCTTCCACATTATTGCTTCAATCAAAAACTTGGGTAAAGAGAAGATGACTTTGTCTTTAACTGTTTTCTAGTTCTGTAAAAGACTTCATTTGAAAAAAGTTTCCTCATCCTTTAAAAAAATAGCTTGAAAACATTATATTACATAATCTCAAAAGTATCTTGTAGGAATAAAAGCACTAGCAAGTGCTAAACCTTCACTATAAGTCAAGCATTTTAGGCTTATCATCTCATTTGGTTCTTACTTCAGTCCTGTAAGCTCTAGGGTTATGGATACACCCATTTCATAGATAAGAAATTTTTTTTTTTTTTTTAGCTAACACAATTTGTAATCAGAACTACTCTATTTTAGATTTAGGCCTAAAGTGCACCAAAACTCACAACCTTTACATAAGCCATAATGTTTCCTTTTAGAGTTTTATGATTTCTGTTTTTGGCTTTAAAAGTACCACCTAAATGTTCAACATCTTCCTTTAGCTCTAAATGATTTCTAGCCCACCATGAAAGTACCCCATAAACTTTAGCTTCATATGGGAAAATTATATCTGGACAGCTCTTCTTAGATACATAATGACTTTTTCAAACCTAAAAAGTTTTAAATAAACTTATCTTTCTCCCCACAACCTGCTCCTCTTTACTGTCTTTTACATAACACGACCATTGACCCTGTTTATCATTAACTCCTCCCTCTTCCAAGAACATTCTTTGTAAGACTCTGAACAATTTTCCTTGTAAATATTCTCTAGATCTATTATTTCCTTCCTGTCTGTATTCTACTGCTTTAATGATCTCACATTTTAGCTATTGCAAGAGCTTTCACCGACCCCATCTGCATCCACTGGTATCCTTCAAGTTCTCTTCTTCCTTGTATTCTCCTGTCTTACAACTCAAGTCATGAATTTGAAAGTACTTTGATATGTATCTCCCCAACTATGCCAGGAGATATTTCAGGGACTGTGTTCTATTAAACTTCTTGTCTTTAGTACCTAATGTCTCACACATGGTAGCCTCTCACAAAAATGTTAGTTGAATATTATTATTATTATTATTATTATTATTTTTCTGAGTTGGAGTCTCACTCTGTCTCCCAGACTGGAGTGCAGTGGCCACTCCCGGCCACCGCAGCCTCAACCTGCTGGGCTCCGGCGATCCTTCCGCCTCAGCCTTCCGAGTAGCCGGAATTACAGGCATGCGCTACCATGCCCGATTGATTTTTTGATTTATTGTAGAGATGAGGTCTCACTGCCCAGGCGGGTCTCGAACCCGCGGGCTCAGACAATCCACATACCTCAGCCTCCCAAAGGCGCGGGACTACAGGCTGTGCCACCGAGCCCGGCTGAATATTATTTTTAAAAAGTCAAAATTGAAGACATTCGTGCTGGAACAAGCGGACATTTATGGACAAACCAATGAACCTCAACCTAAACCTTAGGCCTTATACGAAAATTAACTCAAAATAGATAATGGATCTAAATGTAAAATAATAAAACAAAAAAGAAGAAAATACTCAAGATCTTGGGCTAGATAAAGAGTTCTTAAACCTGATATCAAAAACACAATCCATAATTTAAAAAAAATTTTATCAAATGGTCCTCATCAATGTTAAAAGGGCAGTTTTGGGAACTGTTTTTAATCTTGATCTTAGTGGCATTTACATCAAGCTACACATATGATAAAATAACATAGGCCTAAACACACACACACACACACACACACACACACACACACCAGTGTATGTAAAATGTAAAATCTGAATAAGCTCTGTAAATCATGCCAGCATCAATTTTCTGGTTGTAATATTGTATTACGGTTTTGCAAAATGTTATTGGGTGAACTGGGTGAAAGGTTCATGGGACCACTGTATTATTTATTGCAACTGCATGTGAATCTATAATGATCTCAAAACAAAAAGTTTTTGAATACTGGAAGTATTTAAGAGTATTATGGAAACTTAGGGGAGCTTCAGTGTGAGAAATTTCAACAATTTATTGAACAGGAGCAGTTAATTTGGTTAATTACAACCAACAGTCATGGAGACGGCAGAGATCACTGTTTTAGTTAAAACTTCAGATATGGCAGGAGAAAGAGATCAGCTGAAAGGCTAAAAGGTCTTGATGTGTAGTCACTTCCTGTGTGACTAAGTGTGTGGCCTTGGGCAGTCCATTGTGGCTTCTGTCCTAGAAGAAACAGTGGTGCTAAAATATATCTACATTTCCTTTCAACTTTATTTTTTTACATTTTTAAATGAGCTAGATCTAATGATTCTACTATATATATATATATATACACACACACACACACACAATCACATATATGATAAAAACATAATGTTATCTGTCAATTAAAAAAATAATTCTTCTTGATCACAAGTTCTTCTACACAGAGTTGCTAAATCTGATGCCTCTAAAAAGTGTGAGGCTTTGTAAATGTTTACTTTAAATTGCCTTTAATGTCATTAGCTTCTATCCAATTCCAAAAGGGAGATATACAGAATAAAGAACAAAAACGTTTTCTTTCTTTTGAGGCACAGGACTCCTTGGTCTGAATCTTTGCCAATCATATGTGTGCTTGTTCACTTGGAATGACTTCTGGTTTCCTTTCCCTTTTCTTCTGTACATCTTTGATCTTTCAGTTCCATTTTCCATTCCCCTATATGTTATTCATTTGGATCATCTGGGCAATGTTAACCTTTCAGCTTTAATGTTCCACAATCACTTCATAATCCTAAATCAAAAGTAGAGGAAAAGAATGGAGTTCTACAAAAGAAGAAGGAAAAGAATATCACTGGGATCTGGTTGAAGAAAGAGTCTGTGAAGTCTTCCCTTTTGGTAAGGTTACCAAGGTGGTTTTAGGAGAGCATTGGTTGGTGATGAGAAACTTTAATCTCTGGAAATAAGATACATTAAGTAATGTGCAGTGCTTGAGAAACTTTCTTAGGAAAACTACTGAGAATGTAACACATTCTATTCTATTAAAACACAAGCAACAAGCAATAGAGATCAAAGATAACACATTGCATCTATTATAGTAATCAATATAATTAAAGACAAGGTTTATTTCACAAAAGCAACTATGACTATGGAATAGTAAGACACATTTAAGAATGGTTTTGTTGTATGTATGTGCATGTATGTGCAAGTATTTTAAAAATAATGGTCCAAGGTACTAATGCCCTTTGCTTTGTAGTAGTATTTTTCAAGGAAAGATCTGTGTAGGAAGTTAAAACTGGAGAACCCAGTTTTCCTAGCAACACTTAGAAACCACAAGGATAAACCACACAATAATCCACACAAAAATGGACTTTTTTATTCATGGAGCTTGCCACTAACAAGGCAAACAATGCCAATGAGCCTACTGACAAGATAATTGGAAAAATCCCATTTGGAGTAATTTACAGCTAATATCAGGGTAGAGTCAACCAGGTGGAGTGGGTTGAACCAGCTGTTTTGGGATATTCTGAGCAGAGTAGAGTCAGGTAGAGTCAACCAGGTGGAGTGGGTTGAGCCAGTTGTTTGGGGATATTTTGAGCAGGAATTTAAAAAGGCATCAAGCAAGAGGAGTTTCCCTTATTAGCAAAACTAAACAAATACACCAAAACTTAATCAATCCATTGAACACCATTTTCCCCTCTCAACTCCCAAGCTGCAAAATTTCAAAGCACAGCACAGGGTGAGTTTCATGGACTATTAACACAAACCTTGCTATGGTTGGACTATTTATTCCCCCCCCACCCCAAACTCATATGTAGAAATCCTAACCCCCAAGGTGATGGTATTAGGAGGTGGGGCCTTTAGGAGGTGATTCGGTTATGAGGACAGAGCCATCATAAATGGGATTAATGACATTATAAAAGGACACAGAAAAAAGGTGCCATCTATGAGCCAGAAAATGAGACCTCACCAAGCAGCAAATCTGCCTTGATCTTGGACTTCCCAGCCTCCAGAGCTGTGATAAAATAAATTTCTGTTGTTTATTAGCCACGGAGCTTATAAAATTTTGCTATAGCAGCCTGGAAACACTAAGACATACTCCTTTGGCCATACTTCAATACCCTGTTTCTTCTTTAAGACTTCCTTAGATATTGTGCCCAAAATTAAGAATTTTTTTTTAAGATTTTTTTTTTTTGAAACAGGGTCTTGCTCTGTTGCCAATGGAATATAGTGGTGTAATCATAGTTCACTGTAACCACAAGCTCCTGGGCTCAAGTCATCCTCCTGCCTCAGACTCCCAAGTAGCTAGGACTAAAGATATGTAACACCAATCTTGGCAAGTAAAAGAAATACATTTGTGGAGATGGGGTCTCCCTAAGTTGTCCAGGATGGTCTTGAACTCCTGGCTTCAAACAATCCTCCAGTGCTGAGATAACAGATGTGAGCTACTAAACCCTGTCTACTCTTTAATAAATTTACTGTGACTCACTATGGTCTTTATATGTCATATTGATGTTCTTAAAGTATGATCCCTGGATCAGCAGCTTTAGCATCATATGATAACTTGTTAAAATGTAAATATTTAGTTCCCACCCCAAATTCACTAAATTAGAAAGTCTGGGAGTGGGGTTCAACAATTCTTACTTTCAAAAGTCTTCCAGGTGATTCTGATGCATGCTAATAGCTTGAACCATAGATAGATAGATGATAGATAGATAGACAGATAGATAGATGTAGATATAGATATATATGTGCCGAATTCAAAACTCCATCTCTCTGTGTTGATGTGGATTTAAGACAAAAATCATATAATCACAGGAGGCTTCCTTAAAAATGGAAATTAGTCCTTGACTATCTACTGCAGTATTAAGTCTGACCACTAGAATCTGTATACATAGTATGTGTTAGAATTTAATTTTTATGGTCCATTCTGCCAGTTTCCTACAGATAGGGAAATTTCTCTTGTCATGGGTTATAACCCCAACACTGTAGTATGGGCAAATAATTCACAATTCAGGGCACCCAAGTAGGACTAAAGTTCTATTTAGGTTTTTATTACAGATTTGAGGTCGGTTGCAGATGGTAGTTAATGGCAATACTACTTTTTCATGCAGCTGTTGGTCCAAAAAAGCCACTGATATGTTCTTTCATTCCTCCGTATGTAGCCTTCCTGCTTCCCGGAACGTCTAGATATTTTCTCATATTTTATACAGCACAAATTTACCTTTCTTTGTGTTCTTTGTTTCTTTGTTTCTCTTCTTAATTGCATCCCAAGTAGAATGTAAGCTCCCTGAGGACAAGGGAACAGTGTCTTCATCTGCTCAGTGTAGTCTACCCTTCACATAGACACTGATGAGCGTACATCTTCCTCTTCTCCCATCCTACACTAAGTCACCTAACCCTTGCAGTAGAATGATGGCTTCTCTAATGAGAACTTAGAGCAAGTCATTCAATTGTCAGCTCATTATCTGGCAGACACAGAGTAACATGTTAAATATTGCTAAAGAAAATGATGTTATCAATAAAATACTACTTTTGCACCTGAGGTCTGCCATATTTTCTTGTTAGTCTATTACTCGGTAAAGACTGTCACGTGATATGACCATAATTCTTTGTTTTGCCACAATTCTATGTCAAATTTACTATTAGCATATATTTGTTGTTAAGCTTTGTTTTATAGTTTGCGTTAATTTCAACCAGTGTTTTCTGAAGTCACGGACATGGAGATTGGTATGACAAACCTAGCTCATAATAATGTGTGCCTAGGTAGTTTTAATAGATATGAGGTAAAAAGATTCTGGAAAATTAACTGAGATCTAAAAGTGACGTCTGTGAAAAAGTATGAAAATCTAAAACAGTGCCACTGTTAAGTTTACTAGCAATCGTAATCAATTGCTATTATTAAATCCATGCAAATGAACTCCATTCATTGTAGTCATCTTGATTATAGCAATAGTCACATCTTATGTGCAATCAGTATTATTCTATACTGGTTTGCTCTTTTGTATTCCATAATGCAGTAGTTATTTTCCATCACAGTGAACATTTAAAATTTTTTTCCACCAAAATATGCAAAATCTAGTAAACCATAACCTGTGAGATGAAAACAGTGCTTTTATTTAAGCATTGGAAAAGATTGTTTTAGCTTTTTTTTTTTTTAAATGTCCATTCAAGGACATACCGTTTTTCCACACCTAGGGTCCTAAAGTTTTGCACACTCAGCAGTTATGTACTTCTCACAAATATATTTTAAAGAACAGTAACATTAGCACCACTGTGGAGGTAGGGTTTCATTTTCTGACTTAAAAGAATCTCAAAGTATTATCCTCAAGACCATATACTGCAGTTGTGCCATTTGTCTACTAAATTCACCACTGGAGGATGGAATGTTTGTATATGCTGAGGGATTTTTTAGAACTGTTTGTTGACAGATACTTATTTCATAGATGAGAAGGCCATTTGCTTTTCCTTTCTGAGAGAGTAAGGGTTACATTTCAGTAGTAACTAAAAGTCTGATAGGCAGTTCCTAGCAGACCAACTGGGGAAACAGTCAGAAAAATGATTTACTAGTACCTGCCATTTTGAGATGAACCTGTATACCTAGAAATAACCCCAATTGTCACAAGGTGAGATACTGAAGCATAAATTATAAAGAGGAACTATGACTTTTATTGGAAAAAAGAAATGGTTAGGGGAGTTTTAACACAACTTCATTGCCCTAAGCCTACAGCAAAAGTCTACTAAACACACAGCTTGGAACCCGTGGGACTTTGGGGAGTAAGAGAATCAAGGGTGTATCAGGAAAGATGGCCTAAGTTGGCATCGTGCTTAGGAAACAAAACTCAGAGTGATTATTGGGCATTCAACAGATGAAGAAACTCAGAACAGAGTCACAAGGGAACTGTGAGCCTCATAAGTATTTCCCAAAATAGCAGAAAATCTGCTCGAGTTGAAACTAGTGGAAGTTCAAGTCACTCAAATTTTCAGAGTCAAGGTGACCTCAGACTTGGGGACATTTAGGAGAAAGAAATGTGAGAGCAGAACCTGATTCTGTAGAGCTTTAACTTAATCACAACCCAAGAGAGGTTGGTCAAATAAATCACAAGTTTCTCACTGTGATACCACTCTTGGTTCACCCGGCAGCTGTTCATCCTAGTTACTCATGACTTGAAAGCATCTTATCCATATGAATGATGGCTTACACATTTCTTCTTTCTCTACCAACTAGAAGCTATTCTGTCCCCTACTTGATTGCTTACTTAGTTGCCAAGGCCCAGTCTACTCTCAAGTTATCTAGTAGTTTCTCTTTTCTATCACTAATAACTTAATCGTAGAGCCCAGGAATTTCAGCTTAACCTCTTGGTAGCTCTGTCATATTTTTAAAAATTTATTTGCATTTATTTTAAAGATGTGAAGTACAATTCAGGATTAGGTAGATAAGTGGTCATTGTACAGATAAACTTTAGAACTCTGTCATATTGAGCAAGTTACATAGCTTCTCTTTTCCTACATTTTTCTTATCTAGAAATTAGAGCTAATAGTACCAACACAAACGATTACTTAGCGTGGGATTAAATTAAATGATACAGGTGAAATGTTTAGGACACTTAATAATACATAATAAGTCCAGTATATTTTCATCATTTTTATCCAAATAACTTTCTTTAATCTGACATCAGGTTCAATAAGAAAACTTATGATAATTTTTCTTCCCATGGATACCAGACTATAGAATGCCTTAGTCAAGATGATCCTAGGGTCAATCATAATTCTACCTGTACATAAACAAGTTAGTATTCTTATCTGTAGCTCAGTCTCTATAAGTTTAATATGACTTTGCCCTTGAGAGAAAGATCTGCGTTCTGAATTTAAAAAAGAGGATAAATCCCTGGACTTTGATGAATTCACTGATGGTAATTCTTCTCTGTCAATACCAACCTCTGTTCTTACCTTTTGACGTCTACAGTTCATTTCTGATTATTGACATAGGCTACATGTTTAAAACGCATAAGCCTATTTAATGAGAAACATGAGGATGAGATGCATGCATTCTGATATTTAAAAAGCTACCCTGGGTTGTGAAGCACAGATTTGGACTAACCCCCATCATTAATATCCCAAAGTCAGAAAGAGAGATTCTGATTTGGATGACTAGGTCTATATTGGGGATTAGATACCTATACTTGCAGCAAACACTCCAGATAATTTTGATGCAGATGATTCTTGAAACATATTTCGAGAAACATTGCTAAAAAAAAAAAATGCCGGTGTCATAGCCACATTGAGTGGAGGGGCACATAAAAGGTATGGCAAGTATAAATTATGCCAAAGGCTGGTTCTCCCACAGATGATCATAAAATAATGAATTCTAGTGAATAATATGGAATAACCAACAGAATAAGGAGGAGAGAAAACCAAAATATGCAGTCTTATCACAGGCTTGATGAGTGGAGAAGTGCAAGCAAGGAACCAAAATGTTTCTAGTCTCACAATGCTACCAGTGATTGAGCAAGTTACATAGCTTCTTTGTTCCTACCCTTTTCTCATCTGGAAATTAGTGCTAATAATACCACCAAAAGGATTCCTGAGTGGTATTAAATGAAATAATACAGATAAAATGTTTAGACCATTCAAGTAGATGCTAGATGCTGGCTAGAGGTATTAAGGGAGGAAAACCCAGAGAAAACTAAGGCAAATACACAACAAAGGAGATGAGAGAACAGATAAAATGCTCCAAAAAACAAGGGCAACTGGCAGAGATTAGCATCTGTTCACTAATAGGCAGAAGCAAACAAAACTAAGGAAGTGAAATGTTGCTGTCACCTTCTCCCACCTTAGTCACTACGCTCAGCCTTAAAAACAAACAAAAGTACATTATACACACTCACTCATGTGAAATCAAAGGACTATGTTTTTCCCTTAAACTACAGTGACTAGGTGAAGTTGGATTATTGTGCCTTTACAATCACTCCACAGCAGATTGGTGATAGAATATCATTTCCTTTGGGTTCACTTCAGTTGTTTTTCTTCCTTTTCTATACAGAAACTGTAGGGACATGGATCAACTCTCAATCTTATATCTAAACTCAATCTAAAATATTAACAGTGTTTAGAGAACTTTTATTTTCTAGCTGTTACATTGCTTGTTAGAAAATAAGGCATAAAACAAAAACAAAATAAATTTGACCCACAGTAAACCAAAGTAGAAACAAAAAAGGTTTAAGCACTTCATTGAGAAACAATAAAAGAACAGCTGATGCTTTGAAATGTTTTCCTATTTTGAAAATATTGTACCTCACATCTTTAAAAAAATAAAATTAAAAAAAGAAAATATTATTCCTATTTTGATCAAATTTTTCAAATCAATTGGACTCATACACCACTCCCTAACAGGTGTTTAGTAGAATTCACAAAAATTTTTCTTCTGTATACATTCTAATGGTAAACATTATTTTTTTTTTACAGTACTCGGGTTAAAAGGAAGAGGCAGAATTTATCTGTATATGGAAAAAAAATCACCTGACACATTTTGTATTCATAAATAGAAACTAACATAGTCCAGAAAAATCTGGACCACTACCCAGAGAAGACATGGTATATACTTCCTACCTAAGCAATTTGGTGGTGATTTAATTATTACATTTAAAAAATGCCAACCAAGTAATTACTTTAAGAAAGAAGACATTTGATTAGTATTGCCAAGGCTGGGGGCCCTTTATTTTAGAAAGGATGACTCTGTGTAAGAGTAAACATCTGCTACACAATTAAAAAAATCTGTTTTTAAAGGAGTGATTCCTCCAACCTGCCCAAATGGTGTTATTGAACAAATACTGTATAATGAAGGTTTGGATAAATCTTATCCCCAAAACATTGCAGAGGCACAATCATTTAAACACCCAAGCAAAATGAGCAAATAAGAAATATCATCAGATTGAATACACAAAGAAAACAGAAGGAATGAAAAAAGCCTAAGACAACTGGTGGTGGGAAATAGTGAAAGGATAAAACATATATATATTTTTCCAAACCAAAAATGGGTGTCATCATAAACAAAAAGCAGATAAATGGTTCACAAGCCATTTCCTTAGCTTACAAAACAACAAGGCATCTTTTAAGAGGTATATGGAGAAAAGAGTGTATGGAAACCATATGAAATTTATAATTTACAGAAACTTAAAATATCAGCTTAAAAATATACATAGTAAAAGATAATACCTAATCCAAAAGCTAATTTGTCAGTCATCAGAAGAGGAAGATATAAAGTAAATATGGATCTATTATGCTTTCTAAGTTTAGTAAATTGCTAATTGACAGTGTAAAATTATAAATAATACTGTCCTTAAAATAAAATAAAACTGAACCATATTTAGGGCTAGCAACTACAGACTACTTCTCAAACCTGCATTTATCTATATTTTATTGCCATCACAAAATATTTTTAACTTTTTACTTTCTGCTGATTTTGCCTTACCCTATCCTGGGTTTTGGAATTATATCCCAATTATAATATCGCTCTACAGAAATGCAGCTTCTCTTCCCTCAGGACAACCCTGTAGTCAAGATTTCTTTAATCTCACATGACCCCAGAGAAAAATGCCAGCATACAGTAGACAGTGAATCCCCCATGGTGGAGCTGATGTGGTAATGACAATGATGAATTTGGACATCTGCATATGCATCTGTCTCTAACAATATTGTGTGACAAGATCTCTTAAAAAGCATCTTCTTTTAATAATGCAGAGACACCCCTACTCTTGCCTCCACACACCCTCATGATGGGTGTCAGCTTTAGTAAGGAACATAAAAACAACTAGAAAACCCATTAACATATGACTTGGCAACGGTGAGGAACAAAGGAAGGGAAATGTAGGCATGTCTCACTTTTTTTTGGTGTCAACAAAACAATCCAAGGTAGATTTGGGTTAAGGTAGAAAACAATTGTACAATGTATTTAACCAAAGACATGGCTTTATGTAATGCATTTTTAATTTCTTTACTGTACTTACTTGAAAAAAACACTTCTAATTAAAGCACACAAAACATTAAACACATAAACAAATTTTCCAAAAACCTAAACTGAAACAGCAAATTCTGCAGTGGTTGGAGGTTACTCTAGTAGTAACTCCTAACAGTAGTTTCCAGCTTTAGCATGCACCAGAGCCCCATGGAGGGCTGGCTACATGACCAATTGCTGGAATTTGTTGCCAGAGTTTCTGAACATTAGGTCGGGTATATAATTTTAGAATTTGCATTTGCAAAAACTTCCAGGGTTTTGTTGATAGTGCTAACCTGAGGACCACTCTGAGAACCCTTGCTCTAGTACAGTGAGAATGTCAGGGTTAGCTAAAATGTCAATAACTTGAATTGTCTTTTGTGTGAATTTTCCTAGACTGTTGTTCTTTGTGATCTCCTCCCTGTCAACTGTCATTCCTCAGCATATTGATTTCCAGCAGAAAATTCTTAGCCCCATCTTTTGTACTTAATCTACCAAGCAGTGATCAAACAACGTGACAAATCAATACATTCATTTTTAATGTAATAATTTTACATTGAAAGAAATTAACAATAATTCTTGCCAGTAGGTGCTACGCAGTCAGAGTTTAAATATGGATCTTGTGCTCACTATTTTCTTCCTACTGTAGGAACATTTTCTCACTTATTGGTCCAAAATTGCATTTCAGATGGATGATGTTCTTGGGGATAAAGAGCACTTCATGAGAATACAGCAAGAGCTAGGTTGGTGTTGTGATCGTTGGGGGAAATATTCAACCTTGTTATAGCCTGCAGCGATAGCTTTCCAGGAAAAGGGAGAGCATTGATATGGGGAGTAAGAGTACCTGCATGTGATTCATGAATACTGCACTGGCAGACTGTTTTGTAAATCTACCTGCATCATCAGCCAAGGACTCACTCATCCCAGTGACCTGTCAAGGGTTGATTATTCAGAAACAGATCAGCAGTAACCCTCTGAGATTTATCCTCTGAGAATCAATGTAGACTGATATTTTCAGTTTACATGAGCATGATATATACATATTGGACTTTTGCTTCTGTGAAGATGGAGAAAAAGTACTTTCCCTTATTTTTTCACTAAATGCAACTAAAAACCCTAGAAGATATAAATAAAATAAACATACGAAGACTGAAAATTAGAGAGAAGACAAACTAGCTAGGGGATTTCAGAGCCTAAGGAATGGCAGGATGATAAGTTCCCTGGAATTGTGCGTTGTCTCATATCCAAGACCACCTGCAATCCCGCGCTTTGGGAGGCTGAGGTGAGTGGATTGATTGAACTCGCGGGTTCAAGACCCACCTAGGCAATCTGGCGACCCTCATCTCTACAGTAAATTAAAAAAAAAATTAGCTGGGTGTGGTAGCACACACCTGTAGTTCCAGTTACTTGGAAGGCTGAGGCGGAAGGATCGCCGGATCCCAGCAGGTCGAGGCTGCAGTGACCGGGAGTGGCCACTGTACTCCAGTCTGGGTGATACAGTGAGACCCCAACTCAAAAAAAAAAAAAAAAAGAAACTGGAAATGAGCTGGGCTCGGTGGCTCAGCCTGTAATCCCAGCGCTTTGGGAGGCTGAGGTGAGTGGATTGACTGAACCTGCGGATTTGAGACCTGCCTGGGCAACTTGGTGAGACCTCATCTCTACAATAAATCAAAAATTAGACAGGCGTGGTAGCGCGCGCCTGTAGTTCCAGCTACTTGGAAGGCTGAGGCAGAAGGATCGCCGGAGCCCAGCAGGTCGAGGCTGCAGTGACCGGGAGTGGCCACTGCACTCCAGTCTGGGTGACAGAGTGAGACTCCAGCTCAAAAAAAAAGAAAAAAGAAAAAAGAAACTGGAAATGTCAACAGGCACAGATTTTTAAAAAGGTGCCAACAAAACCATCTCTTGTCTAAGGACCAGAAAAGGAGCGTAACACAAAAAACTGTAGACAATAACTTCTCCATTCCTACCATACAAGATGGAAAACAACTGTGACCCATCACACACAATCCAACACAGGCTATGTAGAAAGCCTAGATGTTCACTCTCATCAGGCTGGAACAAGATGTCCCAATTTCCCCCATCTCAATCATGGTGATGTCATAGGAGTCTAAGTAAGACCCACCAATGGTACTCCCCATCCTTACTATGCTGTCAATGGAGACCTCATGGGAATCCTGAATTTCTACCGCCACTTGGCAGTATCAAGCCTCTCCTTCCCTTCTCTGCTAAGGTGTTGTCACAGGAGGCCTAGTGGAAAGTCAGAACTGTCACCAAGACCCAGCAGTCATTAGGCTACTTCCTTTGTCTTCCAGGCTGTCTGCAGAGACCAGATAGGGAACAGAAAAGAGACAATCCTACCTTCTCAGTCAGAAAGGTTACCATGAAGACCTAGTGAGAAGCCTTAATTCCAAGCTTGTTCCACAGTAATGTGAAGCCCTCTCAGGTGTCAAGGGAGACTGAGTGAGGAAATTGTACTTCTGCCCCCACCTGGCATTGATGAAGTGGCAACATACCCAGTTTGCCCAGTGGGGTGTGTTAGTGGAAGACAACTAAATAAAATGGTTTAGATAAGATCGTGGGTCTTCTAATATGTAAAATCCTAGTTTCAGTTGAAAATCATACATCATATCAAGAACCAGGGAGACCTCAAACTGAATGAAAAAAGACAATCCACAGATGCCAACAATGTGATGACAGAGATATAAGAATTAGCTAACATTTTAAAACTATCATAATACAAATACTCCAGTTCAGCAATTAGGACACACTTGAAACAAGTGAAAAAGTAGAAAGCTTCAGCTAAAAAATAGAGCATATAAGGAGGAACTAAGTAGAATTTTTGGAACTGTAAAAATAAATAATAATAACCAACTGTTAAAAACTGTAATATTCAGTGGGCAGGCTCAATAACAGAATGGTAGTGACAGGAAAAAAGCTGGAAGATAGGACAATAGGAATTATCCAATCTGAACAACAAAGAGAAAACATTAGAAAAGAAAAAAAGAAAAAGAACACAGACTCAGAAACCTTTGCGTGGTAGATTGAATAACAGTTCCTATAGTTAACCAACAGAATGGGCCTAATCCCTGGATACTGTGAATGGAAAAAGGTTGTGCAGATGTGGTGAAATGACAGATCTCGAGATAGGAAGAGTGTCCTGAATTACCAAGTGGCCCTAAATGCAATCATGTCCTTAAAATAGGGAGGCAGAGAGAAATTTGACTTTGAAAAGAAGTAGTAGATGTGATGAAAGAAGCAAGAGATTGGAGTGGCCTGGAAGGGATTGTCAATCAAATAACACAGGTAGCCTCCTATAGCTGGAAAAGGCAAAGAAACAGATTGTCTTCTAGGACCTCCAGAAGAAAACAGCCCTGCTAACATCTCAACTTTAGGCCAGTGCAACTGATTTCTGATTTCTGGTCATCAGAACCACACAAGAAAATGAATATGTGTTTCTGTAAGACATTCTTACAACAGTCATAGGAAACTAATACACTGTGGTACTATAACAAAAGGTCTAACATTCATGTCTTGGAGACCTGAAAGGAAAGAAGAAAACAGGCAGGGTCAAAAAAAGTGCTCAAATAATAATAGTAATGGCTTAAAGCTTCCCAAATTTGACAAAAGACATAAACAGATTTTAAAAACTGAGTTAACCTGAATGCCAAAAACCCCAAAGAAATACTTGCCAAGACACATCAGAGTCACATTTATGAAAATTAAAGACAAAAACAATCTTATAAGCAGCAAGAGAGAAATTATATTCTGACATTTTACCTACAGGAGGAAAAGCATTAGAATGACTGTAGATTTCTCATCAGAATCTATGGAGATCAGAAGGAAGTGAAACAACATTTTTCAAGTGCTGAAAGAAAAGAACTGTCAACTGAGAATTTTGTGTCCAGAGAAAATATCCTTCAGGAATGAAGGAGAAATCAAGACATTCTCAGATAAAGGAAAATAAGATTTTTTTTTTTAACCAATCTGACATGATCTCAAAGAATGGCTAGAAGAAGTTCTCAAAACAAAAAGGATACATAAATGAGAAATGTTAGAATATTAAGAAAAAAAGAGCAAAAGCAAAAATATGGATAAATGCAATGAATTTTTCTTCTCCTCTTGAAATTTCTAAACTATATTTGACAGTTGAAGCAAAAAATTATACTCTAATGTGGTTTCAAATATAATAGAGGAAATATTTAAGGCAATTATATTACAAATTGAGGCTATAAAGGAAGGTAAGGTTTCTGTACTCAGATTAATAAAATGACAGCAGGAGTAGATAGTGAATAATAAACTGTGTGTATATAATGTCACATTTAGAGTGACCATTAAAAAAAGTCTATACAAAGTGATACACTTAAAAATACCCTACACAAATAGAAATGGAATTCTAAAAATACTGAAGTAACTGAACAGATGATAGGAAAAAACCCCAGTGAGGCCCAAAATGAAGATAAACAAAAAATATAGTGACAAACATAAGCACTAACATATCAATATTTACAGTAAATGGAAATGATCTAAATATATCAATTAAAAACAGAGACTTGCAGAGTGGATTAAAAAATATGACCTCAATACATTTTATCTACAAAGAATCAAATAAAATACAGCAATATAGACAGGTAAAAAGTATAAGAATGAAAAAAGGAATATGCAAATCCTCATTAAAGGAAAAAAAGAAATGTTTATATTGATATCAGATAAGCTAGATATCAGAGCATATAAAAGTATGAAATACAGAGAAGGGCATTATGTAATGATGAAAAAGTTAACACACCAAGAAGATGTAAAAATTCTTAATATGTATGTACCAAATAACAGAACTTCAAAATATGTAAAGTCAAATTGCTAGAAGTGAAAGGAGAAATAGACAAATCTGCAAGTATAATTGGAGACTTCACATATTGTTTCATCAATAGGACAACTAGGCAGAAGATCAGCAAAGATATATAAGAATTTAACAACATCAACCAATATGATCTAATAAGCGTTCATAAAACACTCCACTCTAAAACAGCTAAAAACACATTCTTTCCAAGTGCCCACAAAACATATACCAAGATATACCACATTTGGGGACATAAAATAAGCCTCAACAAATCTAAAAACATTGAAGTCATATAGAATGTTTTCTCTGAATACAATGGAATCAAATTAGAAATCAAAAATGGAAAAATATTAGAAAATCTTCAAACATTTAGAAACTAAACCCAAACCCTTCAAAGAGAAACTCTCAAGACAAATTAAGACATACACTGAACTAAATTAAAATAAAAATACAATGCACAAAAATACAAAGGACACAGTGATGGCAGAACTGAGGAGAAATTTATAGCACTAAATGCATACATTAGAAAAGAGAAAAAAAATCTCAAATCAGTAATCTAAGTTCCTTCTCAAGAATATAGAAAATGATAGCAAAATAAATCCAAAGAAAAAAGCATGGAGAAAATAATAAATATAACAATGAAATGGAGAACAGAACAATAGAGAAAATAAATGAAACAATAGTTCAAAACCAATAATGTACTCTACCATATCAAGAAGCTAAAGAGGTAAAATCAAATGATCATAACACTTGGTGAAGGAAAACATTTCAGAAAAATCAATACAATTTGTGACTAAAAAAAAAAGCTCAGAAAAAAACAGAGATGAAATTCTCCAAGTTGATAAAGAACATTTACAAAAAACCCTCCAGATAGCAGTATGCTTAATGGTCAAAGACAGAATGTTTGCCACAGAAGATTAACAACAAGGAAAAGATATCTGCCCTCACTATTTTTATTCAAGACAGTACTGGAATTTCTAGCTAGTGTAATAGGACAAGAAAAGGAAATAAAATGCATAGAGTAGAAATAATTAAATAAAGCTGTTCCTGTGCTCAGAGGACATGATGGTGGTCTACACACAATATGTTAATTAGATTGATTTAATCATACCATATTGAATACAAACATCAAAACATCACATTGTACCCCATAAATGTATACAACTAAGATTTGCCGAAAAAGATATAGTACTAATAAGTGAATTCAGCAAGTTCCCAGGATACAAGATAAATATGCAAACATTACTTGAATTTCAATAAACTTGTATTAAATATACACTATCATCTAGAACTGCTTAAAAATGCTTATATGCTAAAAACAACACATACCAGAGTTGTATCCTGAAAATTTCAGATCATTTATAAGATGTATCAAAGAAGATCTAAACAAATGGAGGAACATACATCTAGGACTAAATATCAATTCTTCTTAAATTGATAAATTGGTTTACCACAAAATCAAAATCCCATAAATATCTTTTGTTAATATAGTCAAGATAATTCTAAAATTTATATGGAAAGGCAAAAGAACTAGAATAACTATGGCAATTTTGAAACAGAAAAATAAAGTGGGAGGAATCAGTCTATATGATTTCAATACTTGATATCTGAAATCATAATCCGTTTATAGCTTACAGAAATTAAGATTGTGTGATGTCCCTAAGGGTTATACACAAACATCAACTAAAAAGAATAAGAAGCCCAGAAATAGATCCAAACAAATATTCCCTATACAAACTACATATTTGATAGAGTTCTGTTATTTAGAATATAAAAATAATCCTCCAAACTTAACCTTAAAAAATTCACATAGAAAATTGTCAAAAGTCATGAATAGACCAAGAAAGATACAAAAATGGCAAACAAAAACTTGAAAAGATGTTCTACATCATTAGTTGTCAAAGAAATGCAAATTAAAACCACACTGAGATATTGCTACACACTTAGTAAAATGGCTCAAATACAACACAGCAATAACACCAAATGCTGGTGAAGACACAGAGAAACCTAAACATTTATACATTGTTGGTGCATATGTAAAATGGTACATCCACTCTAGAAAACAGTTTGGTGTTTTTTTATAAAGGTAACCATGCAACTCCTGGGCACTTATCCCAAATAAATTAATGTTACACTCATACAAAAATGCATGCATAGATGTCTATGGCAATTTTAGTTAAAGTAACCAAAAACACAGGAAAAAAACACCACCACAGATATCTTTCAATAGGTGAATGGTTAAAGAAACTACAGTTCATGTATGCCATGAAATACTACTCAGCAATAAAAAGAAATAAACTATTGAAACATCATAAATTATGATGAGTGGAAAAACCAATTCCCTAATTTTATATACTGTATAATTCCATTTATACAACATTTTCAAAATGACAAAATTATAGAAATGGAGAACATATTAGTGATTGCAAAGGGTTAAGAGAAAGGGTGGCTAGAGCTAAGTTGGTATGGCCATTAAAAAGCAACAGGAGTTTTTCTTGTGAGGATGGGATTTGTTCTTTACTGTACTGATGTTGGCATCCTGGTTGTGACACTGTACTATCTTTTGCAGGATGTTACCCTTGGGAAAAACTGGGTAAAGGGATCTTGAGATCTCTCTGTATTACTTCTTATAACCGTGTGTGACTCTCCAATTACCTCAAAATAAAATGTTTCATTTAAAAATACTGACGGAATATATTCTATCTTACAGACTATGTTTGACAATGTAAAATAGACATACAGTATGATTTGTATGCCTGTCTGTATTAGTTTGTATAACAATATATGATATCACAAATGATACTTTTGTCCATGTTGGTGCAATTGACAAAAAATCATGCACAAATAGCTATTCTGATTTCTGTACAATGTTGATACTATCAAGTGTGTTCAGAAAACACAGTTTGAGTGCTGTGTACACTGTTCTTGCTTGCACTTGCTGTCAAATAGACTACCTAAAGCATTCACACAAAATAAACCATAACCTTTATTATCATTATCATCACTCTTTGATGAAATACAACTCCCACTGGAAAAGAGCGAGAGGATTGGTTTCACAATAGGTTTAGCCTCTGATTTCTTTGCTGGTGGTTTTATGCAGGAAGAACATCTACTTTTTGACATCCCAGGACGACTTGTTGATGAGTCTGCTTTTACATTGAGTAATAGGTCATTTTTTAGGAGATAAGATTGTTGAAGGGAAGTAGCTGATTTTATGTGGTAATCAATAGACCTGTTCATAATATTGCAGCTTTCCTCTACTGAGACACACGCTGAGATTACTGTTCGTTCCGTCTTCAGGCTAGGTATGGCCATATGACTTGCTTTGGCCAATACAATATGTGTAGAAGTGGCAAGTATTGCTTCCTGGTGGAAGAGACTTTAAGAACTGGTGGGGGTGGCCGGGGTCAGTGGCTCAGCCTGTAATCCCAGCACTTTGGGAGGCCGAGGTGAGTGGATTGCCTGAGCCCGCGGGTTCTAGATCAGCCCAGGCATGTTGGCGAGGCCTCATCTCTACAATAAATAAAAAATTAGCCAGGCGTGGTTAGCGTGCGCCTATAGTTCCGGCTACTTGGAAGGCTGAGGTGGAAGGATAGCCGGAGCCCAGCAGGTCGATGCTGGGGTGGTTGTGAGCATGCCACTGCACTCCAGCCTGGGCCAATGAGTGAGACTCTGACTCAGAAAAAAATAAAAAATAAAAGGAACTGGTGGTGGATCACCATGTTCCCATGTACCATGATGAGGATGAAGACTTTCTGGATGATAGGGTCTTTACTAGTCTGGGTACCTGAGTGAGGAAGAGGCAGAATATAGTGTTTCATTGACCAAGATAAGAGCACAACATTAGCGAGAAATAAACCTTTGTTCTTTTTAGTTACTGAGATTTTGGAGTTGTTACCACAGCATAACCTAAACTATTATAACTCATTGATATATGTGATATTTGCATTAAACATACAAAACTCTTTGACAGGACAATGCACAATAACATTATATTGTAAACTCCTGTTAAGACATTATTCATTGGGGTCCTCAATGGCATCCTTCCCTCTAACACATATACACTAAAAAGTCAAATCAAGAAATCAGGTCTTATATCTCTGTCCTTATGGTATAAATTAGGCTGTGTATGAAACAGCATACAGAGAAATGATGTATCACATTCTTGATAGGAATACATGAGCCACAAAAAATACATGCACTGCCTTGAGCATTTCCAACAGTTTTCAAAAAAGAGATGCACACATTTGTACAAGTGTACTAAGTATGAATTGTCATTCATGATCAATATTATTATATATCACATTAACTATACATTTATCATCAATTTTTATTTTTTTTAGTTGAGGTCTCATTCTGTTGCCCAGGTTGGAGTGCAGTGGAATCATCATGGCTCACTGCAGCACTGACTTCCTGGGCACCATCACACCTGGCCAATTTTACTTTTTGTAGAGACAAGGTCTCGCTATGTTGCTCAGGCTGGTCTCAAACTCCTGGGCTCAAGCAATCCTTCTGCCTCAGCATACCAAAGTGTTGAGATTACAGGCATGAGCCACTCTGTGCCTGATACCCATCATTTTTAATGAGAAAAAAAACTGACTAACTTTTGTCGTTGGGTACTGCAAAGATCTTTTTATGCATTACTATGCTTAACCAGTTGGAAATTCACTTTGCTAATGACAAGTGCCATGTGACTTAGGTTAACATTATTTGGAGAGTATTTAAAATGACTAATTTTTTCTCCATAAGTTTTTTTATTATTACAATTATCACTTTGATCATGTCAAAAGATCCCAATGTAAAAATTAACAGGGTCTTTTTAACATTACCAAGATAATTCAACAGGTGTTTTGTGTAACACTTTGTATTCTCTTTGCAGTGCATATTCTGGGCAAAGACATTGAAGAAAGATGATACAGACGACTTAGAATTCTTAAGTTTTGAATGCTCATAGAAACTTTAGCTGTTAAAGATATTTTCTGGATCATTTAAAAAAATTTTTTTTAGTTGAGGTCTCACTCTATTGCCCAGGATGGAGTGCAGTGGCACAACCATGGCTCACTGCAACCTTGACCTCCTGGGCTCAGTTGATTCTCCCACCTCACATTTCCAAGTAGTTAGGACTACAGGCATGCACCACCATGCCCAGCTCATTTTTTAAAAAGTTTTTTATAGAGATGAGGTCTGCTATGTTGTCTTGACTGGTCTTCTGGGCTCAAGCTATCTCCCTGCCTTGGCCTCCCAAAGTGCTGGGGTTACAGTTGCGGGCCATCTTGCCCAGCCAAGATATTTTCCTAATCATTTAAAATGCTAAGGTATGTGATCTTGATTTTAAAATTTCTAATAGTATCAAAGGATGCTTAATTTGCCATTTAAATTTAAAAATATATAATATATAATGTGAAATTTTTAATAATCTAGGGGTCACCAGTTTTTGTCTAGGCATTCATACATATCTTCTTGTTTTATACATTTTGTCTGTAAAATGTGGGGCAAAAAGCATTAATACAAAGGAAGTCTATTTTCCACTTTTTTTTTAAAGGAAAAAGTAACCAAAAGAGCAGATTAGGAGGTGTTATGATTTTCAACAGTGATGGAAATTTAATGCACCAGTAAAAATTTAAAGCAAGTGTTACACATTAATAGTTAATACTATGGAATATGGAATGAGAATGCTTGCGCTTTAAAGACCATCTCCAACCATGTGTCATTAGTCATGGTATTGTCTTTTTTGTTTCATTTTTCCCATCTATAAAATAAAGATAATACATATAGACCACATATGACCACTGTAAAGAACATATCATTTAATTTACATAGAGTCCACAGTATGACATCCAGCACACAATACATATCAATAAATGGAGTCATTATTATGCTTGCTTTAGCTTGTCAATGTACATTTCTGCAGCATATTCAACACTGAGTATCGTCTCCCTTAATCTGAAGCCTCTTCTCTTCCCTTGAGTACTTCAGAGAATCTTAGGACTGTATGATGAATCAATTAAAATTCTATTTTGAGACATTCTGTCACTTTAACAGCAACCAAAAAAAAAAAAAACAACCCACACAGAACTACTTTTTTTGGTTTGAATGTAGTTGCTAAGGCAAAGAAAGAAAATGATTACACTTCATTAAACCTAAATAACTCTTTGCAAATAGGATAATGACCAAATAAAGTAGCACATGATCTGAGTGCTTTAAAAAGTACTGATAGGTGTTTTGCAAACCTTCCCATGTCCATAGGTAGCTAATAGGGGATATAGTATTTCTCCTTGTGAACAGAGAAATAAGTAAAGAGACAATCAGAGTGACACATGTAACTCTAATTCAATAAACCATTCAGAAAAGTAATATGCAAACGTTTAGAAAGACAACTGGACCTTATTGTATTAAAGCCTGTCCCTACTGAGCTGTTAGGGTTCATAGATCTTTCTACTAACAATTGATCCCCAGTTCTACACACAGCACCTGGAACAGAGGGGCTCTCTAGCAGCAGAAATGGTACGATTCTCTCAAAAGTAGAGGTGTGAGATTTGAAAGGAAAAGGTCATGTCAAAACTACCAAGTGAGATAAAAGTAGCAAGGTGTTTCTAAAATAAGCAACAGAAGCTAGAAAACTGGAACAAATTTGAGTCAGTTAAGAAAGGATATGCTGGTATGTATGTATCACAGGATTTATGCCTTAAAAACAATCAACATTTCATAGAAATAGACTTGGAAAATTCAAATTCAGTTTCAGTATCAACAACACTTGTGCCTGATGGCATGTAACCACTCTGACCACAGGACTGCATGCACTCTGCAGCCCAAAATAAAGATGTAGCCATAAATTCTGGAGTGTGTGTGTGGCAGGGCCCAGGTGGGGGTGGGGGGATAAGCATTGAGAGTTGAAAATTTTCTCACATACATAGATCATGTTTCCATGCAGTTCAATTGGATACTAACCTCTTTTTACGTCTAATGTTGAATAAGTGTGAGTATGAGATTATGTATATTTAATTTAACCAGAAGATAAGAATTAAAGAAAAACCTATGAATGTCAAAATAATTTTGAAACTTGTTATGTAAAGAAGCAATTAAATTTACTTGAAAAAATAACAGATGAAGACTTAACAGAGAGACATCTGTCCAATAAAATGAATATTTTGAAAGCTTCATGATAAGCTCAAATGGAGTGTAATACCCTAAATATGTGAGAGTAATTCTCTAAATAAGCTGGAATTCACCCCACTGAGACCTTTCCTCACACCATGACTCACTTAAAACAAGTGGAGATTTTGAAAAAGTATTTCAACTTAGAACTAATGAGAGGATTTGATTTCAGTCTTCATTGCTACACAATTTTGTATAAAGTACATACAATTGACTAAAAGACAAGACAAATTTGAAATATAGCCTTAAAATATAGCCTGCTTTTAATCACTGATAGTTGAAAGAGAATTGCATAATTCTTCTTTTAAAACTGCCGAACCTCTTGTCAGAGTGATTGGATTAAATATAAGAAAACTTGCTCAAAAATTCTGCAAGATGGTGTTCTGAAAAAAAAAAAAAAAGATTACCATGCTTTGAACAAAGGATAGATGAATAACTTAGGAAGTTTAAAATTAAGTGCAAATGTATAGCTTCAGCCAACTTCTTTATAATAATTTACTTTGCTGATAAATCTTAACTGCTCAAAATCTTAATGTGCTGTTCAATGCTACTTCAATCTATGTAGTAAACTTGGTTAATTGTGGCAAGAGGAAACTACTCAAAGAACATTTGCCATAATTATAGCATTAAAAGTTAGAATAAGAGAAAAAATGGAAAAAGAGTAAATGAGATTCATCTTCATAGAAAGATGTGGTCAATGCATCACATATAGAAGACTAGGTACAATGAGCTGGCTAAGAGCACACAAAAAGCCAACTTGACTCTAACACTTAATGACTGTATGACCTTAGGCAAGTTATTTTACTTCTCTCTGTATTTTCTCATCTATAAAAGGTAAATAATGCTACCTACCCATCATAGTGGTATAAGAATTTTAAGAGACTGAATAAAGCTAAACCACATAGAACTGTGGAAATCGTGGTGAGTTGTTTTTTTCTAAAGTTTCTACCTTTGGAATAAGCAAAACAAAAAAAAAAGGTTGGTTTTTTGTTTTTTTTTTAAATAATGACTACATATTCTTCAATACAGGTATCTTAATTCAAAACGTAGCAAGAACCCATTACATACCCGGTGATCATGACACATAACAGGAAAACTTGAACATAAAGAAATATCAACTCAAAAGATCATTTTTCAGAGTCAGAATAATCCTAATGGATGGTGAGCTTCCCTGCAAGTGTACACCCCATAAGTCGTCTCGCCCCCCAAGTTCTAAAAGTCTCTTCCCACAGCCATACCCCAAGTCGGCCGAAGAGCAAAGTTTTACCATCAAGTCCCAGGTATGGTACCACCGAGTCCCAATACCGCGTCCCCACCCCTCTCCTCTCTTTGGCTTTGGTCTTTTTGACAGACACCTCTCTCCACCTCCCACTCGGGGTACCAGAAAGAACCTCCCTCCTGCCCTCTGTCCAGCAGAAAACTTCCAAGTGGGCAACAGGCTCCAAAAGCCGAAGACACACCCCCCTTGCCCACCCGCCCCCGCCGGTTTCCAGTGCCCAGTGCCCCCTGCCACCCGGCCACCCACCTGGACACCACGGCGCATTGCAACACGCGCCCGCCGCTGGCTGGAAAGGAGCCCACCGCGAATTTCCCGGTCCCCTCCCCCCCCCGGAGCTGCTCCCCAACGTGAGTGTCATCCGTGATGGAGGTGACCACGCCACCTCCCACCAGCTCAGCCCGCTAGAACGACCCAGAGGGCGGCGATCGCAGCACAAACAACTCGACCCGCGACGCGAGGGGGCCGGTTGCCATCGCCCCCCAGGGAGCGGCGCCGGGGCGGCG
>NW_007009537.1:329336-353701 GCF_000164805.1 Carlito syrichta | reverse complement strand
GGCGCGGGCGCACAGGTGGGAACCCCGCGAGTGGGCGTTGGGGCGAATCCCTTCCCCGCCCGCGCTCTCCGCCCGCTCCCACTCTTGACTTTGCCGGGCGCGCGGCGCCTGCCCTTGCTCCGGCGACAGCCGCCTGTGCCCGCGCCCCGGCGCCGTGGGCGGCTGCGGTCCCTGCGCAGCTGGGGCTGCGCGTCATGGGCACCTCCCGCCCCGCGGCGGGTCCGCGGCCCGGGGCGGCCGAGGGCAGCGCGCGGCGGCCCGGCCTCTCGCCCACTCCTCGCCCGGCACCCGGGCCCCCTCCACCCCCGCGCCCTCCCCCACTCCGGAGCTGTCAAGGAAGAAGACACCGTGCACACACCTTGGGTGGACGGGCGCCTCGGTCGCCGACTCGCCAAACTCTTAGAAGGTGTCCATTGGTCTGCAGGGAGGTTTGGGCATGGAGTAGGAGCCGCTTTCTTATTATTTAATAATGTTGGAAGTGCCGGGTCCGCTGCCAGAGTTGTGGGTCATGTGGGCACAGCAGAGGCTGGCTGCTGCCAGTACCAGGGTTTCCTGAGGATCCTGAAACTATGATCTCATCCTCCTCATCCGCCTCCCCCGCCCCTCTCTCCGCGGGCGCGCACGCACAGCACACACACACACACACACACACACACACACACACACACTCTCTCTCTCAAACTGCATACACTATCCTCCTTCCTGGACCGAAATATTTCTCTAGTGTTCATGCTCCTCATTGAAAAAAAAAGAAAATAAAATCCTTTCAGACAGAGATTTTTCTGTTTCAAAGCTTGATTTATATGCTTTGTTTATTTCCTACAGTTTTCACTCACACGTGCAGGAGATCCAAACAGAACCTCAGAATTAAAATTAAAAATAATCATTATCTTATGTTGACCCAGATTATGGTCAGAACCCAAGAACTTAATCAATACAATATCAATTTAAAAAGTGGCAATATACCAGGCTTGAATGTGGACTAGTAGTGGTAATATCTTAGATGTATGCAGTGGGTTTCTTTTCCAAGCTGCAAACGTTTCCCAAACATTACCTCATTTATTTGCAGAGAATCTTTGCAGAGGAGGTGGATGAAAAGGCAAATAGTGTTGTCACTTCAGAGACACAGGGGCATAGGTAAGGTAACATGACTTGTCCACATACACATAATACCCATAATTAACATTATAAATATCAATTGCATCACTATTCACAGGTTTCTTATTCATTATAATCAATTCATGAAAATTTAGGTTACTGAAGATAAAAGTATTCTTAATGATTTCTAGGTTATCAACTATGATTAAAAATTAATTCGCTTTCCTGTGTGTATGTTTTCATATAATGTTCTCTTGTGTATTTGTGTATACTATATACAGTTTCATGTTTTCATATAATTTTCTTTCTTTTGGAGTTATGTGTTGTGTGTGTATGTGCACATTCATATTCACTTGCATTGTTTAAATCTCTTACATAGTCACTACAAACAATTCTAGTCAATGTTTTCGGGGTAGTCACCACTTTCACAATGATTTGTATATATCACTCAAACCTCTTTAACCTGATGTATATGAAGAGCTTTTGAAAGATATGGAAAAGTTTAATGCAGTTTAATGTTCTCTATCAGTTTCCATCTAGTTGTTGAGACAAGATACATATACTGAGTGACTACAGATGAAAAGCTTTTATTTTTGGTGTTATGAATGATCACAAATTAAGTACAGGAAGCACTCCTTCTTACCTACTTAATTTCTGGTCCATGTTAAAACATCTCATATTTCTGTGTTCAGTCTGTTATTGACCCCTTTAGCTTCTAAACGACCAAGGTAATATGTTTAACATTCCCCTCACCTACACATATGCCATACATAAACACTAATGGCGATTGTTTTATATTGTAAAAGTTCTCAAGGAGAACACTGTCAGATAGCTTCTGTTCAGATGTAGATTTAAAAAAAAAAAAAATTAGGCAGCTAACTAGCTTCTAATAATCCCGAAAGAAGAGAAGTGGTGTGTGTGAGAGAGAAAAGGGTAGGATCAGGAAAGGGGCAGAAGAAAAAGTAGTGAAAAGAGGGAGAAAAGGGAAATTAAGTTAGAAGAAGAGGGAGTAAAGAAAAGAAGAAAATAAACGGAGAAGAAAAAGAGAATCAAATTTCATGTGAAAGTTAGAATTTTCCAAGTCTCACTTTATGGAAAACAAATTCAGGAAATTGTAGATGCTCTTATAGTTATCATTTTTAAAAATCAACTTACAGGAATTTGATGGCAAGGACACTAAGTACCAGGTCTGCATACTGCACAGAAGAGCTCAAGTTTTAAAAAGTGTAGCATCAACTAGAAAAAATAGACTGACTTATTAATATGTCATAATAAAAATAAAAAATGACAATGAATTCAGTAGCCATGGGTATGTGTGTGTGTGTGTGTGTGTGTGTGTGTGTGTGTGTGTGTGTGTGTATTATAGAAGATATTAAGATTGAAATTCAAGGAGACAAATGGGAAACCAAAGGCATAGGTATATTAAAGTGGTTAATACAGAGTTAGGCTTGCAATATTTGAAATAAGAGTGATAATGATAGCTATGCTTTAAAGCACTTTCCGGTTTTTCAAAGTGCTTTTCATACATTTTTAATTAAGACTAATAATAATCAGAAGTAGGCACCTTTGCAAGCTTCATTTTTAATGAATGGGATCATTCTCCCTAGTTTTCTGTATGTTGAATGGAGAAGGGCTGACACTTTTCACTCGTTATTTTGGAAATATCATTTATATGTTCTCATCAGTCAACCCTGAAGATGTTGCTCAGTATATCTTCTTCCAATCCGTCTCATAAACAATACGACTAGATGAATTTCTGGGCATAGATTGTAACAGTGATTTATAATCCAGGATTTTACACAAGCTACTGGAGTTAAACTAGAAGCTTTAGCATGTAGCAGACTCTAATGGCTTTGTAGCATCTCTGGGAGATTTCTGCAATAAGAGGTGGAGGGCTAAATTGAACAGCAATATACCAAGAGCATTTTCCTTTTGATCTGCATACTCATAGTGGGATTTGTTTTAATTAGGGATATATTTAGGTTTGATGATTATAACATGTGTTTCAGAAATGCATTACAACTTCAGTGGCTCAACAATCACAAGCCGTTTGTGTCAGAATACCTTCATTTAGGGAAAAATATTTTTAATGTGGTCATACACATTCATTTAT
Organism: Carlito syrichta; assembly: GCF_000164805.1. Taxonomy (NCBI): domain Eukaryota; kingdom Metazoa; phylum Chordata; class Mammalia; order Primates; family Tarsiidae; genus Carlito; species Carlito syrichta. The sequence continues at coordinate 350,490 of NW_007009537.1, read as the reverse complement.
GGTTTGTACTAATTTAGGCTATCTTTACCAAGGAAAAGAAATGATTGATGTTTACTAGTTTGCTCTTTTAATTTCCAGATTTTAAAATTATAGTTAAAATGAGTATGGCCATAGGTAGAATCAGACTGTTCACTAAATTATAGTATAGTCTGTGTGTGTTTGTGTTCTCATATTTAGTGATATATAGAGTGTATATATGGTTTAGCTCAAATGATTACTTTTATCGATGAGCTAGTAATAGTTTGGGGGCATGAAGAAATAACAACTTTGGAATATTTAAAAGATGTATGTGCCAAGAGTAAAAATAATATGGGTTTGAAAGAGTTAAAGACTTTTCTTTAAAACATTATTTTGGTAGAGATGGGGTCTCATTATATTTCCTAGTCTAGTTTTGAACTTTTGGCTTTAACTGATCCTCCCACCTAGGCTTCCTAAAGTGCTAGGATTATAGGCATGAGTCACCATGACCAGCCAACATTGCTATTTTATCAGTTAGAAACTTTATATCCAGTAATAAACTACTGGTGAAGGGAAAGACGATATGAGGGTTTAAAGAACACAAAATAGACATAAATTCTTCTCCCCCAAGCAACTGGTTCGCTTTCAAGAATGAAAACTATGTTAACGGTCCAACAGAGGTCAAGAAAATGAGTCAACTGAACTGCAACTTAGGGTATTCATTGTCAGACTTTTTTTCCATGTGAGAGCTGCTACATTTTGAGGCCAAGGTGGGCCCTGGGCAGAATTATAAAGTAGGTGAATTCTGTTCTTCTCCATTTTTTAAAATATAATGTCCCCTTTTTCTTGAAGAAAATTTGACTTCCCTCTGGCTCCCAGGAATAGTCAGCAACCCTTGTCTATTCTCTGACTTTTCAAGATACCCCCATTGTGGAACTCCTCAGCCTCAGTCAGAACATCATGTTTGAACTGCCACCAAAATGTGTAAATTATGTCCTCAGCAGTCATGAAAGCTGAGGGGATGTAAGTATGTGTTTGTATTAATAAACACTAATGGTGTCCATTCAGACTCCTTAAGCATCACTTCAAGGTGCATATTTATGCAAAGTTAATAGGCATTTGCTTGAGAAATTCTGCATACTGGCATGGTTTTGTAAGCTACTAGGAGGTAATTGCCAAGACCAAAAAAGTTGAGGTGGGCTTCCTTTCATTTCATCTATGCTCTAACCCTGTAGCTAGAGTGAAGCCCCTGCACATGGGCAGTGCCTTATAGGTCACCTGTCTCTGTTGGTGACTAATTATGGTGCATAGCCATAGTGGCTTCTCGGTTGAGTCCTCCTTCCTGTCTGACTAATACCCTCAGGAGAAATGCTGTTTGCATTTTCCATAGACTCTTGAACTGAAAGGGAGGACTTAGCTTCAGAACGGGTGTAAGTGGTCAAGTACATTTTGTGTCCTAGTGTTAGAATGAACACATCTGTTGACATTTTAAATGGCTGTGATTCCACTTTATAATGGCAATTCATTAAAGACATATTATGGTGGTTCACATCTCTCAATGGTATCACACCAGCACGCCCTTTACTCCTGGGAAAATTTATTTTCTCAATGGACCATAAACAAAACACAAATGTTTCAGATGAAACTTTAATGCACTGTCACAGTGAAATCGCAGCAAGAAAAACCCAGCTGGAAAGTAGCTTCTCAGAAGGTACTTAAAATCTACTCACTTTGCTGCTAAAATAATTTAAAACCCCATTTTTAATTGCTTTTGAGCTGAATGTTGTGCGTATATGTGTGTATGTGTAAATCCCAAGAATACAGAACAGCTTGATACATGTAACCAAAGATTATATTAAATAAGTCAGAAATATCAATGGGAAATAAATTTGATCAATGTAGATGACTAATCCAAATAATTATGAACAAAAATTCCTACCATTTATTTCAGATTAATTAAATGAATTGCTATCCACTTATGTCAGGGAAATGTCAAATTTTTCTGTGATAATTTTTAAATGAAACCTAATGTTTAAAAAAAAATACCAGAGAAACTGTTACAAAGTGAAAAGCTTAGTCAAAACAATTTTATTTTTGTAAAATGTTTGTCTCACTTAATTTTTTCCCACTGAAATGATTCTTTACATATGATGTAGACACAGCCCAAATCTCTTGTAGACCATCAGTTATTATGTTAACAAGCACATATTATGATTTCAAAGTTAATTTCTACAGCAAATATCATATAATTTATTTGATGCTGAGAAGCCTTATATTTTATGAAAAATTAAATGAGAAAAAAGAGGGTGAAGCTGCACTAACCAATTTATAATTTTTAAAAATGTATAATAAATATGGGAGTAGATCCATAATAGAAATTTATTGTTGGAAATAGGATATTTTAGCCTTTAGGGGATATATTTTGAGATAGTGTATACCAATCTGTATTTATGAGGGGTATTAATATATCCCCTAATATGCAAATTTTCTTTGTTAATCAGGATGCTTGTGTCTTATATGTGCCACAAATATCATGTGTGATTTTCTTGTTCGTTCCTTCTCTGTGTCCTCCAATTGCATCACTAGATCAGCTTGAATATTCCACACTGTTTCAATGCATTTTATTTACATATTGTTATTCCTCCTTTTTTATGCCAATCAGGCAGTCTGAAAGAAATGAGAATAGCAGGGGTTTTATGTGTTTTATCATAAGCAAAAACATTAATTTTTACCCAGCGTTGTCTCTGCTACTCGCTAGACATATCTAAAAATTTCCTGATTTTGAAATTGTTTTTATTATTTTTATTTGTACATATCTCAAAAAGCACTTTAGATCCTCAAGGACAGTGTCCATGATGAAAACATTCCGATTTTTTTTTTTTTCTCCCTAGAGAATCAGACATGTTTATTTTATGTAGAAGGTGCTTGGAAAATATTTATAAGATGAGGATGATAGTGAGGAAAATTCAAAAATTTTACCTCTGGCATTATGCAGTATATGGAAATATATTTTTTTAAGATTGTGAACCCTTTGAAAGATCATGGTTTTATATATTTTATATGAACAAGATGAACCGTGTTCTTGTTGGCATTTGCTATTGGGGTACATATGCCTTTTATTTTGTGAATTTAAAGCAAGCAAACCAAAAAAAATTGGGGGTGATAGAATAATGTACATGGAAGAGTATTCACTTAAATTGTGTGATCAATATCAGGGCAGTCTATTTTTTCTTCTTCTTTAAATTATTATTTCTTCTTCTAATGATATTTCTTCAGTTTATCAAAGAAAACAATTGTAACATCCCACATCTATATCTGTGACTTAAATGATTGGAGGAAGCAACTCTAAACATTTAAAAATATAGGTTCTATTGAAAGAAACAGTATGTAGTTTAAGGCCTTTTATTTTTTAGTTTAAAAGAAAAATTTTAAAAATTTACTTATTTTATAGTAGGTGAATATGTCAAGGCTTGTATTTGATGTGTAAAAACATATTTTATACTAAATGTTCTCTATTTTTTCTTACCATCATTCAAAGTGCATCCTCCAGCTAAGTGTTATCCATTTTTCTTGAACTTGTATCAGAGACTTACTCTTGGAAACATTATCTTGAATCCTATTCATATAATGTGCTATGTTGTTATCAAACCATTTCATGTATATTAGACATCAAGATTATAAATTTCTAATCCTATAACACCACTTGTAAATTCCACAGCATCTTGAGATTATTCTGTAAATACTTGCTGATAGCATTGTTGATGAACTGAAAATAGACTGCCATTTTGACGTGGCATTGCCCCAAATAGAGAAGAGTAATGTCTTCTTTCTATTCATTATTAATCCCTGTGAGTTTCTAAATATTTGAATATATTGCTAGCATGGCATTAAAGTTATTTATGATAATGATATTCGTCCTCCTATATTCATAAACAAACAAATAAATAAGAAATAAACCAAAATCAATTTGTTGTTTATCTGCAAAGAGTAATTAGCACCTATGCTCTCTATTTTTTTTAAGTTAGAGTCTCACTCTTGTGGCCCAGACTGGAGTGGAGCGGCCAGCTCGTGGCCACAATAACCTCAACCTGCTAGGCTTAGACAATCCATCCGCCTCAGCCTTGCAAGTAGTTGGAACTACAGACGCATGCCACCACGTCCGGCTGGTTTTTGTGATTTATTGTAGAGATGAGGTCTCACCAAATTGCCCAGGCTGGTCTTGAACCCCCAGGCTCAGGCAATCCTCTTGCCTCGGCCTCCCAAAATGCTGGGATTACAGGCTGAGCCAGCATGCCTGGCCTACCTATGTTCTCTTAAGTTCCTACCTTAACCAGATAAGATTCCTAAGGTATCATTAATTTTGGGTAATGTAATTTTATTTCTTACTGTAAGAAACTTTGAAAAACGCATCTGAAGGTAATTAAGTGCAAATTATTTTCTCTTTGTTTTTTAAATCAGTGCTGTTATAAATTTTTGATAATCTAAAAATTTAAACTGATTTACTTTTTAAATTATATGCCCTTCATACTGCAAAATGGCTTATATTTGTTCTAGAAAATAAACAAATAGTTCAACATCTGAACATATTTATTGAATGCTAAATACATAATAAGTACATTTGTTTAACAATAGGTCATATCAAAGAGCTGCTATCTACAGTCGATGGTCTTCAGAAAATTCAAATTTACCACCTTAGTTTTTATTTCTAAAAGTGAAAAAAATCCCAGTTATAATTTTCTTCATATTCTGAGTAGAAAGAAAATAAACAAGATCCTACTTCACTGCCTCCACCCCATCAGACACGAACACATTTTCAGTCCTTTTTAGTCAGGAAGATTCTTACTGGGCAGTGACCAAGGATTTGGCTCCTTCTCTTTACGTTTATTTTCGTTACCTCCTGGAGCACCTTTAGCTTGTGAAACCTTCCAGAGAGAAGACAAGCAGAAGCAGTAATCCTCATTCCAAGCAGAACGGGACAACCTAGTAGGTACACTATGCACAGGCTTTTCACATAGCAACAAGGGCACTGACATACTTAAAAGTTTTTTTTAAATTCAAAATCATTCATGTAAAAATAAAAACTTCTCTAGACTTATCACACTAATTTTAAGGTTACTATGTATTTTTTTAACTTTCTTTTGCTGAGAATTCAGATACAGAATAGTACTCATTAACCAGCTGCAGCAATTACTAATCCATGTTTAAATCCTTCCATACTCCCATTCATCCCTCTACCCCCATTATTTTGAAGTACACCCTAGATATCTTATCTATACATCCATTTATATTTCTGCATATGGCTAATACAGTTTTAATTGAGAATTACATAACGGAGGTAGGTGGGGCAGCATGTCATAATATCTTCTGTGCCTAGAGACTCTAAAAATCTTAGTTTGGCTCTTACTGCAGCACACATACATACTTAAGCCAGTATGATTATTTATAAAATGGACATTATGCAGACAAATACAATTACAAGTGCTTAGACATAAAGTAAACCATATAGGCTATTTACCACTGGAGGCCCAGTCGACTCTAAAGGTTGCTTCTTGTCTTAGTGTTTACTTCTGAGTTTTCCAATAAGTTGGTCTTGTTTTGTAATTCTATGCTTTTTTACTTGGCTCAAATAACTTTTCCCCTACCCTTAGAACCTTCTCTCTTTCTCCTACTTCCTCTCCCACTCCTTCTACTTTTTGCCTCCCCTTCTCTCCTTCCTTATCTCTTTTTGATCTTAAGTGCACAGTCTGACAATTTTGACAAATGTCACCCAACACTGGTCAAGATACAGACACTGAGATCAACAAGAACATTCCCTATGTCCCCTTCTAGTAAATCCCGCCTATCTCCTCCACCCAGAGGTAATGACTATGGATTACTATGGATTCTATCTGTTCTAGAATTTTGTATAAAGGAATTATACAGTATTGCATGCTTCTATGTCTCTGTGTTTTATCTCAGCATCATGTCTGTGAGATTCGTCAATGTCATTTTGTGTATCAATAGTTGATTCTTGTTTGTTTGCTGAGTTATCATCCATTGTATAAATATATCACAATTTGTTTATCCAGTCCCATGCTGATAGACATTTGGGTTGCTTGCAGTGTTTGACACTTATGAGTAAAACACCTATAAATATTTTTGCACAAGTATTTTTGAGAGTTTATATTTTTATCTCCTGGGTAAATACCTAATCAGTTTTATTTTTTTTTGGAATCGATAAATTCACGTTTCTTTGGTAAATATTTAATAAGTCTTATAGAGATTATCAATTTTGTTTATCTATTTACATAATCAGGTTTTGGTTTTCTTTATTGCCTTTTTTGTTTTCTGATTTCTTTTTATTGGTTCACTCTTTATTCCTAATTTTACTTATTTGGGAGGAACTTCTTTTACTATTTTCTTTTGGTGGACACTTAGATGACTGATTTGAGACCTCTCTTCCTATTTAATATGAAAGTTTAATATGATAGTTTTCTCTCTAAACACCACTTTAGCTGCATCCCTCATATTTTGATTTGCTGGTTTTTCATTAATAGTCATTTTTTTCTAATTTTCTAAGTTATATTTTTCATCAGTTTTATGTAGAAGTGTGACTTTAATTTCTACATCTTGGGGAGATATTTGATGTCATTGTTCTGTTACTAATTTCTCATTTAATTTCATTGTGGACAGAGAACATACTTTTTGAATGATTTCAATTCTGCTACATTTATTGAGGATTATTTTATGCTATATAATATGATCTATTCTAATAAATAATCTGTGCTCACTTGAAAATAGTATATTTTCTTATGTTATTGAAGGAAGTGTTGTATAAATTACATTTAGGGCAAGTTGGTTGATAATATTTTTGAATTTTCTATTTATCAATTTTGGGGAGGGGGTGTTAACATCTTTACCTATAATAATTGTGCTAGTTATCTACTGCTGCATAGCAAATGACCCCAAAACTCAGTTACTTAAAACATCTATTTATTACTTCAGAGTTTCAATGGATCAGGATTCTGGGTGTGGCTTGACCGAGTCCTCTGTCTGAATTTCTCACAGGCCCGCAGTCTTCTCAAGGCTTGACAGGAAGACTTCACTGACTAGTTCACAAATGTGGTTACTGGCATAACTCAGTTTCTCCTGGGTTATTGGACTGAGGTCTCAGTTTTTAAGATCTGTTGCCCAGGGGCCTGGATTGTGTCCTCACCCCATGGTCTTGCCATTGAGCATTTCCCAACATGGCCATGGTTTCAAAAGAGTGAGGAAGTAAAAGAACAAGTGAGAGTGCCAATGAGAGACAGAGTGCTGGCAAGGCCTTGTATCCTAATCCAAAGGTCACACCTCATCACTTCTTCCATATTCTGTGCATTAGAAGCAAGTCAAAAGGTACAGTCCACACTCAAGGGCATGAACACCAGAAAATGGGATAATAGGGAGCCATGTCAGAAGCTGCCTAGCACAATAGTGGGTTTGTCTTTTCATTTTTATCAGTTTTTGCTTTAAGTATTTTTGAAGATTTTTATTAGGTGCATAGATATATAGGATAATTATATCCTCCTACAAAAGAGACCCCTTGGTTACTATGAAATGGCCTTCTAAATCTTTCATTTGTATCCTCTCCTGATTTCCCTTGGCCTTTATTATTATTTTTAATCAGTCTCGCTGGAGATTGATCAATTTTGTTGGCATGTATCATGTCTTTAATGTTTCTGACAATCATTATCTTTTGAGCGTATTCATTAACATTTAATAAAATTACTAATATGTTTGGACTTAGGTCCATGATTTTGTTATTAAATTGCACCTTGTCTCCTGTGTCCTCCTTTTCCATCTTAGTTATAAGTCATAGGATATTTTTAGAATTTTAAGTATTTTGGTTTTTAGCTATGGTTCTTTGAATTATTTTTTAATAGTAGCTTTAGGGAACTAGCAACTGACCTTCCATATGATCCAGCAATCCCCATTGGGAGGAACTTAAATCACTCTACAAAAAAGATACTTGCACACACGCATGTTTATTGTAGCACTATTCACAATAGCCAAAATATGTAACCAATCGTGCTATCGAAACTGGACTTGACAAAAAAAAAACAAAACAAAAACATGGTACATACAAACAATGGAATATTACACAGACATAAAGAAGAACAAAAGTATGGACTTCGCAGCAACTTGCATGGATTTAGGATCTATCATACTCAGTGATCTATCCCAGAAACAAAGAACTGAGTACCACATGTTCTTACTTATAAACAGACCCTGAACATTTACCATTATACAATAAGAAAGAGATTGGCAGTAGCAGGACACTGCTGGGTGGGGGTGGGGGGTGGCACATAGCATCAATAAGAGTACTCGATTTCAAACCAGGTGAAATGGGGACCAAAGGGAGGCCCAAACTTTACCTGTACAATGATCACCTGTATACCTAAATCTGAACTGTATCCCACATCTTTAAAATTAAAAATATTTTTTCAAAAATAGTTGCTTTAGGGATAACAACATACATTCCTAGCCTTCCACAATCTACTTAGAGTTAATATTGTACTATGTGTAAAATTTAGAAATCATCCAAACATGTGGGTCAATTCATCCCACCACTTTAACATTTATGATATCATTTTTATATATATTTCTTTTATTTATGTTATAAGCCGCCTCATATCTTAGCCTATTTTGTGTTGATATAATAGAATACCTGGGGCTGGGTAATTTATAAAGACATAGATTTATTTAGCTCATGGTTCTGCAGACTGGGAACCTTAAGGACATGGCACTCAGCTTCTGGTGAAGGCTTTTGTGTTGGGCCAAAACATGGTGAAAGGTCAAAACGGAAGTGGACACCTGTTATGAGGCCAAACCTGAGGAGTATCCTGGCTCTCTAGCAACCCACTCCTAAGAGAACTAATCAATTTCTGGAGAACTTACAAATCTAGTCTCACTGGAGTGAGAATTCACTTATTAGGCTGAGAACAGCACCAAGTCATTCATGAGGGATCCACCTCCAGGATGAAACACCTCCCACTAGGCCTTGCCTCCCAACACCACCACATTGGGGATCACATTTCACCATGAGTTTTTGGCAGGGACAAACCACTTCCAAATCAATGAACTCAGAAGACAATTGTATATAAAATATATATTTTTCGATATATATTTCATTTGTTATGTATATATATTAAGCAGTAGTATACATTTTAAAAGAATGAAGGGGGAAATAGTCTTTTTTAGTTACCCTGATATTTGCTATTTTAAAATATTCTTTCTTTGAATATTTGCGTTTCTCTCTGGTATCATTTCCTTGTAGCCCAATAAATTTCCTTTAACATTTCTTATATTGCAGATAATGAAATTACTTCTTCTTTTCCACCTTAACTTTTGCCTTGATTTCTGCTTTGAGAAACTCTAGGTAGAAAACATGGCTAAGCCATGCTATACTCAGACTGTTGGTATTGTTTTAAATTTCTAAGTTTGTGGCAATTTGTTATGCAGCAGAAAACTAATGCAAATAGGGAAGATTAAAAAAAAAAACTTTTGATGGCTATTTTCTGTTGTTATGAGGCAATAGGTTGACAGTTTGACTTTTTCCCTCAGTACTTTGTTTCATTCTATTGTATTCTATATTATTTGTGATGTGAAATCAATATGTTTGAGTCATTATTCCCCTATACATAATTTTTTGCTTTCATCTTGTTGCCTTCAAGATTTTCTCTGAATCCTTGGTTTCTATCAATTGAGCTATGATATCCACATAAGTGTTTTGTGTTGTTTGTTTGTTTGTTTGTTTGTTTTGAGTTGGAGTCTCACTCTGTTGCCCAGACTGGAGTGCAGGCCGCTCCTGGCCACTGCAGCCTCGACCCACTGGGCTCCGACGATCTTTCCGCCTCAGCCTTCCTAGTAGCCAGAATTACAGGCACACGCTACCATGCCCAGCTGATTTTTTGATTTATTGTAGAGATGAGGTCTCACCAAGTTGCCCAGGCGGGTCTCGAACCCACGGACTCAGGCAATTCACTCACCTCAGCCTCCCAAAGCATGGGATTACAGGCTGAGCCACCAAGCCCAGCTGTTTGTTTTTGATTTTTGTGTTTTATATATGTCATCTGTTTGGGGCTTTTTGAAAATCTGGGCTCTGTAAATATATGTGTTTTAACAAATTGTAGATATAGTCAATCACTGTGTATTCAACTATTATTTCTTCTTCCAATCCTTTACTTTTCTCCTTTTAAACTTTAATTACATGCATGTTAAATCTTTTGCTATTGTCCCACAGGAAACTGAACCTATATTCATTTTTTCAATCTATTTTTCAGGTTGCATTCTTTATATTCATTTATCTTCAAGTTTACTGTCTCACTTTCTTATCATCTCCTCTCTGCTGTTAAGCTTATCTTTAGAATTTTTATTGCATACATTTTAGTTTTAAGTTCTAGAATTTAGTTTTAGTTATATTTTACTTCTTAGTTGAGATTTTCTATCTTTTATTCACTGTGAGAATTTTTTCTTTTATGCCATTGAGCATAGTTACAATAAAATTATTGTCTATTAATCCCAAAGCCTGGATCATCTTGAGGTTGGTTTCCATACCTTTTTTCCTAAGAATAGGTCACATATTTGTGGCTGTTGCTTGTATTTTGGGGTTTTATCTGAACACTGCATATATAATATTGGGAAGAACCTATTTTTAAAAAATTCTTTCAAAGAGTGTTGATTTTGTTTTCATTTGTTTGTTTCCGAAGGCAGTAAACTTTGTTGAACTCAAGCTGCAAACACTGTTTTGCAACCGCTCAACCCCCAGTTTAGTTCTTTCATCTTTAGCTAGCTTCTGTAGTCTGCCTCACACATGCATGATTTCGGGCTCTGCACAGATTGCCTACAGAATTTGGGGGTCCTTTTCTCTGCCTTTCCTTTCTGGGAGTTTTTCCCTCGCTTTCCAGAAATTGTGGTATCCTTGAACTCTGTCCTTTGTTTCTTTTAGATTAAAATGCCTATTTTATCCAGTCTGTGCATGGTGCCTACTGCAGCATTCTTTTAGGCTAAGAGCTGTATTACAGATAAAATCTGCTGTGTTATTCCATTTTGTAAACTATTGACTGCCTCCAGTATACATCTGATTGTGTTTATTCTTTCAGATGATTGTTTTGTTATAAAAGCAGTCCTTGTTATATGCAGTATTGTGCTAAAAAAAAACCCTGAATTTTGTAAAGTGTCCTCTCTTTGCACATTAAAAGATATTATAGAACTGTGTAAAGCAGTGACATGGTTCTGATATGCATGACTTTCACTTAACATGGTTTCGGGTAAGACAAAGACTGTATATTTTGTTCAGAGTTCATAGTTGCTATCTACAGAAGGGTTGTTCTGGTTGAATCTTTCTTGTCCACACCAGAAAAGGAACTCTTTCTCCTGATAGTTTTTTATAATGATCTCATGCTTTTTTCCTCCCTCATAGTACTTTTCACAATTTATAATTATTTAATTTTGTCTGTTTACTTATTTTCACACTGTCTTTATTGAAATTGTATGACCAGTAGAAGGCAAGCAACAGATACACATGAAATGAAGTGTTGCATAACTAAATAATATCTTTCACAATAGTGAAACTTAGGTTGCAAAGTGATTTTAATTATAGTTCCAAGATGCTTCCAGGTATCATAATTCCTATCAATATCATCATAGGAACTCAGATACAATCTCTATGTTTAAGATATGAGACAGGCACTTTGAATATTGTAATATAAAGATAACTTGTCCTCTACTTTTAGGTATCTTATGAATAATTCCTAATTGGGGAGATGGGAACAAGTTGACATCAATAATAAAGCAAAGTTTTAAACACATACATTTTTATGTTCTCAAATGATTAAAAAGCTATGTTTGTATAGGCTAACAGACCACAGTAATGCAATATTTATATAATTAGAGAACAGATTTCAAGTTTAACATTTTAGGGATTGGTTCTTTATATAAAACATCTCGTATAGCACTTAACATGGAGAAAATATTCAATAAATGTTTATTTATTATTACCTTACCCCTATTTTTTCCATAGCAATTTTTAAAAAAAAAACCTTTTAAAGAAAGCTCAATTTACTAGTTTTACAGTATAGATGCAACCCTAAATTTTAACAAAGCCTAATGAAGCTTAGGCAGAAAATTGTTTGTTATGTATAACTGAAGGCAATTTCTACAGCAAGTAAAAGAGTGGAACATTTATTGCAAAATGAATAAGGACATATGTGTCTTCTGTATAGCTTTCTGGATTCATGTTGTTTTTACCCTGGTGACTGAAGCAACAAATAATAAAGGACCTTGGTTAAGATTTTAAACTAAATTTCTCTAGGCACTAATTTCTTGGCTACAGTGAAGGAGGTTGCTATAAATGATCTGTATCATTCTTAAATGATGTCTAATTCAAGCTGTTTCCTTCATGAAGAACCTCTTCAGTTTCATATACCTTCTTTTACTATGTGACATTAGGATGAGTGGCATCGTCAAATGTAATTAACTGGAGACAAGACAGGTAGGATTTCTACAGGTGGGTGATATGAATTTCCCTATGCACTGGGTGCAGATCCAATAGGATTTTATATCACTGCTTCTTAAGCTTTGTAATGTGTATAGGAATCACCCAGGGATCTGGCTAAATTGCAGATTCTGATTTGGCAGGTTTAGAGTAGAGTCTGAGTCTGCAGTTCTAACAAGATCCAGGTGATTCCTATGCTCACACTTGATGTAAGGCTCACACTTGGACGGTAGGTGAGACAACTGACCTGTTATGTCAAATGAGATAGGGTTTAGGATATTTGCTCCTATTCTCTCTCTTTGAAAGTTGTGATTATCACTCATAAGCGGACCCTATTTACCATACTATAAGAAAGGGATTGAGAGTAGTGGGATACTGCCAGGGTGGAGGTGGGGAGACAACATCAATAGGGGTACCTGATCTCAAACCAGGCAAAGTGAGGACCAAAGGGAGGCCCAAACTTACCTGTACGATGTCCACTTGTATTCCTAATCCTGAATTGTACTACACATCTTTAAAATACAATAAAATGCAAGAAAAAAAGAAAGTTATGATTATTATAGTCATGAAACTCCCCAAGCTTTATAGATAAAAAACCTTGTGTAAATTAAATTCCAAGTGATATTAATGAGAAAATTCCTTGATTTTAGAATTTCTTGGCATTTTTTTTCTGGTATACTTCTTAGTATACCTGAAATGCTCACTAAGAAATTATTTCTGTTTTCGCAATAAAATAGTGTTTATATATAATAAAATGTACGAGCCATAGGGGAATGCGACTGTGATTCCAACTTCTCTCACTTCACAAATGAGGAGACTGAAGAAGCTAGATTAATTGTGTGACCTGACCACTTACATTTTCTGAAAAAAATTTAAAAGGCAAAAAAAAAAAATTTTTTTTAATTTAAAAGGCAAAAAAAAAAAAAAAATTTTACATTGATTTGAAAGCAGATTATATTACGGTGTTACCCACAATTATTAAATTAACTACTTTGTGACTTAACCAATGAGTTCCATAAAAAAGAATTATTTTCTTACTGCCTTCAACCATTTTCCTTGGCACAATGTATCCAGAGAACTCTTTTGCTAGAAAAATTAGCACTTCTCATTTCTGTTTGAGGTATTTGATGGGAACATTTACTTACATGGCAAAAATTACCCTTTGATAATAAACATTCATTTATGAAGCTAAGCTCTGCCAATTCAGAAGACATTGGTTACAGTGTTCTAGAAAAGCACATGGATAAAGGAGACATGATTAAATTCAGAATATAACTAATATGTCTGAGTAAAAATTAAAAACATGCCAAGTAATATGAATGAATATCTCCCTTCAGTTTTTCAGATGTGGTATTCAAATTGAAACTTTAATATTTTATCTCTATTTTTTAGTAAATTTGTATTTGAAATTAAAACAAACACATCTCTGATCTCTTACCCAGGCTTGCATTTTCCACCACACAGCATATTTTCTCTCTCATATCTATTTATGCTTCAAATTAAAAGTATCTAAAATTGTACCCTTATTTTCTATTTTCTGTAAATGCCTTCCATGTTGAACTAAGTAAAACTATAATTCTTCCAACATAAAATTAGAATTTTCTTTGATGCTTTCTTGCCATTAGCTTTATATGCCAGCCAGATTCACTGATTATTTTCTCCAAATGTTTTTGCTACTCTGTGAATTTTTGTTACTCTATGATATCACCTTGCTAGCTTGCATTTATTTTAGAAAACATCCCCTAGGCTTATTTTTCTTCTTCCAGCCTGTCTCCCTTTTAATCCATTTCTAATTGTTAACACCAGATCATTCTTTTAAAAATAATTATTACACTCACCTTAAACTGAATCCCTGCAATAGTTCTCCATTATCTGTGGAATGAAACACAAATTCTTTAGCCTAACATTCAAGGGTCTTTATAATTCTTCAGCAAACTACCTTTAGAGCTATATTTTATACTAATCTCAACATAAACTCTCTACTATAATCAAATTTCTGTTTCCCAAACATGCCAGAGATATATCTGTCATTATATATCTTTTGCCATTTTCCTATCTTTGTAGCTTTGTAAGCGTTACCTCCTCCTCTGTTCCCATGGAGGTAAATACAAGTAAAAACTACACAATTTTTGAATAAAAAGATTTAAAGTTATCTAGTTCAATTTCTCACCTCTTGCACAATTTTAACATTGAAGAAACTAAAACTCAGAAAAATTACCTTCAATTTACAACTTGTTTGTTATATTTAACAAACACCATACTAATCATTGTATAAACTCAGTTATTTTGAAAATTTTGTGATTTCACATCTATCATGCTTCCTAAGTTTATGTTAAATTAAAAACTTCTGAAAACTAAAAGTGTTTTAAATGTGACTATCATAAACTATCTCAAAACAATCCAAATGAATCTCAATTTCCTAGATGTTTTATGGACTGGCTAGTGACAAGTTCTGAACTGACTTCATTGATTCTAAGATTTTCCCGGTTCTAAGAAGACATGCTCATCTTTATGCCTTGTTAATATCTTAACGAGTTCCAGTAAAAATTCAGAAGCTAGGATTTAAGCAGAATGCTTCAATCTCTCAAACTTTGTGTGTGTGTGTGTGTGTGTGTGTGTGTGTGTGTTTTGAGGGAAGTTGGAAGAAATTAGATGATTGTAAAAAGTAGGTCCAATAAAATTTGGTAAGAATAGCCCTTCATAAGGAATGATAGTGAGAGAGGAGAATTAATCTTCTCTGCACTGAGGATAAATAGAGACTGCCACAATACAGGTAAACATTCCTTTTTTTTTTCTGAGTAGCCATTAAAATTTATTATTGAAGTATGTATATTTTTATTGATAGATGATAACTGTACATAGTTATGGGGTATGTGTGATATTTTGATACATGCATACAATGTGAAATGATTCAATTAGGGTAATTGGGATATCCATCACCTCAAACATCTGTAATTTGTACTGAAAATATTCCAAATCTTCTTTTCTGGCTATTTTGAAATATACAATAAATTATTGATAACTATTCACCCTATTGTATTATTGAACACTAGAGTTTATTCCTTCTATCTAATTGTGTTTTTGTATCTATTAAAGATTAACATTCTTAAGAGTAAAAATTGACATGTATTCTATACTGACCTTGAAGTAGTCCATATCAGATGATTTTATTGGCACAGAATATTTTGCTAGGTAGATGGCACTACTGCAAAGTGAATCAGTTACAGGTATTCCTGATGATTTGCTATAACCTGAGTTAGAAAGAACAGGATTTTCAGACATGTGTACTGTAGTTTAAGTTTTAAGTAAAAAATATTTCCAGGTATTTGATAATAACTTGTTACAACTTAGAAGATAAAATTTCCAGTTGACAAAGTATAAGAAAATAGTATGAACATTTTTTTAAAAACACCAATTAGATAAAGACTATAGAAGACTGTTCATTTCAGCAAGTGCCAGATAAGGCAGATCAAGATGTCACCTCCTCTCCAATGTAATGGCACTCTACACCCCAGGGCTGAGAATATCAGGGAGATAAGTGACATGTGGATAGGGCAATTTTTATTAACTGGGTAAAATCCTAAGTCAATTGAGTTTACTTGGAAATGACTAATATTGCATATGCTGTTACCAAGTCAACTGATGACTCAACAAGAAATATAGTTTTAGGATAATAAAGTTACTTTTATGCATACCTGAGTTCATAGCTCATTCTATAAGAAGTGATGGTACTCAGAAAGAAGTCTACCAAGAGTAAGTTAGGTATTCTGTTCAAGTTTGTTTTCTATATAGAACGTAGAGTCAGCCAGTGCCTCGTAGGTAATAAAGTTGGTTATAATGCAGGTTATTCAATTGAATAAGAAGATTAAACTCTATACAGATGCATTATTGTGATCTGTTGTTCAGTCTGAGTCTAGAATTATAGAATTCAACCTGAATTATGGAATTAATAATTGCTTATGCCCACCAAGAGCCAGTTCATAATGGCCAAAACCTTGAAGCAATCTATAGATTCATCAGCTGGAGAAAGAATAAACAAACTGTGTTATATTTATCAATGGAATACTATTCAACAATACAAAAGAATAAACATATTGCTTATTCTTCCTTTTTTAGCTCCAACCTGTAAAGAGCTTGGAACTCACCATTCCTGTTCAGTCATATGTATGTTGATCAAGTTGGAAATTGATGACTCTTCTTGGAAACATAAAAAAACTGAGGTTAGGCTCAGTGTTTATCAACAGGTGAATGAACAAGGAAAATGTGATATATATATATAAAGTATGGGATTCTATCACTCTTAAGAAAGGCAATTGTGTCATTTGTGACCACATGAATGAACCTGAAGGACAGTATGCTGTGAAAGAAGTCAGTCACAGAAAGATGAACAATACATGATCTCACTCTTATATGAAATCTAAAAAAGTAGATATAGAAGTAGAGAGTGGAATGGTTCTTACAGAGGCTGTGGAGAGGGGTGGATAGGGAAAGGGAAGATGTTGGCAAAGGGGACAAAGTTTCAGCTAGACAGGAGGAATAAGGTTTAGTGATCTATTGCACAGAAAGGTGAATGTTAATAATAATACAGTATATACTTCAAAATTGCTTAAATATTAGATTTTAAATGTTCTCAAAAATTGGTAAGCATGTAGGGTGATGAATATGTTACTTAGCATGACTTAATCATTCCACAATATAAACATATATCAAAGCATCCCATTTATTCACAAATATATACAATTATTATCTGTCAATTAAAAATAAAATACAAATATAAAACATGACACCATGAGAAGACTCAAATGGTAATTTTGATGATTTGTTGGAGGCTGAGTGGGGACCAGTGTGATGGAAAAAGTTCCTGGGAGCTGCATTTTTGGGGATCCCATACATTCGTGGTTATTATTTTTCAGAGTTCCTCCAGGTTTTCATTGTGAAGATATAAGAAACATCTCCTTATGGCTCAGGAAAGAGGAAGAGTAATTATTGTGCAATAAACCGACAGCATTCACCATAACAAGGGTCTACTTTCCAAGGAAAAGACTGTACCAAAGATTTGTAGCATATCTTAGTTTGGGGAAGTACATTTCTTCCACTTTAACTCCCTTGGGACTTTGTGTCTTACCTAAGACTGAAGAAAGTGTTGTGGAAATAGAGATGCATGTGTGAAGGTCACGCCCCAGAGACATATGCCTAAAACTTTAATAACTTAGATAAAATGGATCAATTCATATAATTCAGTTTTAAAGTGGTCAGATGATATGGTAGACATTTCCCTAAGAAAGATATACAAATGGCCAATAAGCACATAAAAGATGCGCTATATCTTTAGTCATCAGCAAAACACATATCAAAATCACAATAAGATAGGAATCATACCTACTAGAATGGCTAGATTCCAAAAGTCAGGTAATAACAAATGGTGGTGAGGATGTGGAGAAATCAGAACCCTCAGACAACGCTGGTGGTAATGCAAAATGGTGCAGCCACTTTGGAAAGCAATGTGGCAGTTCCTTGGATGATTAAACAGAATTAAAATATGATCCTGCAATTCCATTCTAAGGAATATATCCAAGAAAACTGAAAACTTACATTCTACAAAAATTGTACACAAATGTTTATAACAGCATTATTCATCATAGCCAAAAGGTTAAAACTATCCAAATGTCCATAAACCAGTGAATAAAAAAATGTGGTTTAGCTATTAAGCAAAATGTTTGACCATAAAAATGAACAAAGTATTGATGCATGCTACAGCATGGATGAAACTTGAAAACATTATGCTACATGAAGGAAACCAGTTACAAAGGAGCACATATTATATATTCCATTCATAAGAATGTCCAGAACAGTTAACTTTATAGAGGTAGAAATTAGTTTAATGGTTGCTTAAGGCTGGAAGATGGGGATGATTAGGTAATTGGAGTGATGATAGTTAAGGGTAGGGGGTTTCTTTTTGGGGTGATGAAAACATTCTAAAATTGACTTGGTGATGGTAGCACATCATAGAATATTGAACTATGTACTCTGTGTGAGTGAATTTAAGGTACGTGACTTATATCTCAATGCAACTGTTTAAAGAAAGATGAATCAGAGAAAGTAGCTCTTACGTTCAAGAAGCAAAGTGAATCCTCTCATTTCTTTATTTCTATTTTCAATATTTGTACTAAGGGAAAAATCAGTTGCCTAATGGTACAATTGGTTAGGTTCACAAATGAAGTCAGTTTATTTGGGAAGAGTTTAGGAGCTATCTGTTGTATGGCATGTTTCCGGCCCCCCCTCCCCCCAGACAAGACCTTTGAGCCAGGACTCTGGAGTTGGGATGGATGGGGACAATAATGGATGAGTGACACCTCCATTCTAGAAGCTTGTCATTCAGTGGGTAAAATGGACTTTAGCCTGGGAACTTCTCAGCTTGCCTTTCTTGGCATGGTTGTTCCAATACTCCCAGTATGCTACTTCTAAGACAGAACCTCTGTTCCACTAGTGGAGATTGGCAGAAGAGTCCCTACTTCTCAACCACACTCTGCAGGAACTTAGCCTCAGCAACAGGTAGCTGGGGCAAGATGAGGAAGACTGATGTTCTGCCCTTTCCTGGAAGAAATTTGTTCATCTTAGCACTATAGGAAGAGGGAGCCATGTCTTTGTGGCTGCAAGAGTCTGTATTAGAGGCTCCACCTTGCTGGGCTGGGAGAAGCAACAGAATGAGTAGTCTAGGTCAAATTTTATAGATCATATTTTTGTAGATGTTTTTGCATAAATGCTTCTTCATTTGCTGTGGGCCCTCAGTACTGTTTTTAGGGTACCCAAATCATTGTTTTTGCTTTTGTTTTATAAAACAGTTTTTACTAGTTTCATTGAGAAGTGAGTCAGCATAGTTTCTCATGTGGTCATGATGAACTTCCATCTCAAATAACATCTTTGATAAGTGGAAAAGTGTCCACATTCAACCTGTGGCGCAAATAGTTCCACTCTCCATGTTTCCTAACTTGTAGCATTCCTGAGTGTTCAATGGAGTGCCTGTGTGCATATACTAGAAAAAAATCTTGTTTTCCAGCCTTCTTCTAGTGCTACTGAGTTCTCTTGAAACAAATAGTAATCAGAATGTGAACTATATAAAAGCTGGGGATATATATATATATCTTAAAATAATAAAATATATCTAATTTATGTAATCTTACTATATTTTTAATTAGAAATGAATTTAGTTTAAAAAAGATTAGGCTTATTTAGCATGTCTGAGAGAAGTCTCTGAGGAGAGCAGAAGAATCTAAGCAGGCAGAGTATTTTAAATTAATCATAAAGGCTATAAAGTATGGGATTAACAGATTAACATGTCTCACATCTTTCTCATTATTTTGTCAGAACAAAATGCAAGGTGTTAAATGTAGTTTTAATATGCCACTGCTTAGATAGAATCAGTATTCAAACTGCTTCTGTGTTGTTCACTGTAGGAGATTTTACATTGAGAACAAATGCCCTATTATGTCAAGTTTAGATGCAGTCTTCAATTCAAGAGTAACAGCCCCTGTTTGGTAGCCTTAGAGTATATGTAATGCAGACACATATGTGACAGTTTTTAGTTTGTTTTCTTTTGGTAATTTTGTAAAAGTGGCTAAAACTAAGGGTCCACCCAACACAGACAGTGAATAGCAGAACTTGAACTCAAACCCTTATCAATTTCTCATAGCTAATTCATGGATAACTTCCCAGACACAGGATGTTATTTATAAACATGTACCTACATTTTAATAACACGTTCTTGCTCTCCTAATGCATTTGGAATCGAAAACCTTCGGTTATGATAAGACAATAAAAGACACCATAGTTTCTCACTCTAAATGCCTAACCTCTGTTCTTAGTTGGAAGTCTCTTTCTCTGACCACCACTTTCTACTTCCACTATGAGAAGTTGCCTTTTCAAAGAGCTCCCTCAGTTCTGAGTTTACCTCTGTCATAGCACATATCACCTGACCATAAATGTTTCTTCTCACTAGAACTAACACAGTGCCACACATACCAGATAGTCAAGGAATAGTGTTGAGTGAAGAAATGACAATATAAATGTGTATTGTCCAACCCCCTCTTAATTGGTTTCTGTTTTATGGTTGGTTGATATTTTTCATCCTGTTTATTCTGTTGGTCATTATTATTGTGCCTTTTTAACTCTCTCTCTAAACCCTCATCAATTATATGGCTTCTTTGCTTACTAGGGTACTCCCAGGGGATCTGAAGTAAGTAGGTAAAATGTAAAGCCAATAGTAGAGGGAAACAGAAGATTCTCCTGCTTAATTTGCAAATTAAAGCCTTATCAATTTTCAAGAAGAAATGTGATGCTAATGCCATTGTGTTTTAGGAATCAATAAATCTTTGCTGAATGAACAAAGAGGAAAACACTAAATATTCTTAATGATGAGTAAAAGTGGACAGACACAGAATCCAAAATAAATTCTGTTCTCCAACTCTGTCAGAAGCATAAGGAAGGAGAAGGTAGCTGTTAATAGAGGCCACTTCTCTGAAGACCTGTTTGCATATCTGAGTAAATGGGAAAACTTAAGTAAAACTTTATCACTCTTCCAATAATTAACACTAAGGTTGAGAAACTTTTTTTAATTTAAATTTTAATTGTAAACCAGGCTTGGTGGCTCAGCCTGTAATCCCGCGCCTTTGGGAGGCTGAGGTG
>NW_007009537.1:274214-328848 GCF_000164805.1 Carlito syrichta | reverse complement strand
GTCCCATTTCACAAGCAGAGTACCAGAACACGCTTCTTCAAGCCAGATGTATGTACACAAAATAGCTGTGATTTCTCTCTAGAGGTAGATTTTTAGTATTGTGATGAACTAAAGGTTGCCAAAGGTTATGGACATTGATCCAAGAGGTCCCAATCTCATCTCAATCAGTCCAAGAGGGCTGACTGCTTCAAGGAAGGGTGCACAATTACAAAATGTGGTCAGCAGGAGCAGAGAACACCTTGTTCTGTAACAATGGGTCAACAGAACCTGCACGCCCAGGCATGGAGTCTGAAGAAAACGGGACATACCGGATTGACCACCCCTAGAACCCTTCCCCAGGCTACAACCCTCTCTGTGAAGCCATGTCCAGGGTGTGCTTATATTGTTACTGTGTGTTGCGCTACAATATTATATAACATGTTACATACTATATATTATGTAATATGTCATTAAAATGATGTTTATAAACCAATGTTTATTTCTATGCAAAGAAAACTGCAATATGTTAAGTGAATAAGTAGGTTATACAAGAATACTTCTGTGTTTATTAGAAAAAAGTAAATATTTAGATATTCATATATGTATAGGAAAGTCTCTGAAGAATCTAGCCCAAAATATTAATTGTGGTTGCCTCTAGGCAGTGAGAACTAAAGGTGATTTTGACTTTCTTCTTTGTGTTTTTTTGTTATTTGTATTTTTAAAATGAAATAATAAATCTATTTCAAGTTTGAAAAAATAAACCAGTGCAGCTCTTCTCAGTAATTTGGGCTGTGCTTTTCATACCACCCATTGCTGATATTCAATGATGGTAAATGATAGGGAGGAGGAATGGCTGGCAAGGGGCACACAAGTGAGAATGGGTTGATTGAAAACAAATCCTTCAAGAAATGTTTAGAAATCGTGAGTTGGCTTCCAGGGAAGGCATTTTTTCCTTCTTTATCAATATTGCCTAGTGTATGAGAAATTTGAGAATGTGGGACACTGAGGTTGGGGCAGTCATGAGAAAGTGCTATATCTCGGTAATACTAGAGGAAAGGAAGAGACAAGAAGATGATCAAATGGTCTACAATGGTACTCTTTGGCATCTATCAAGTCAAGTGCCATGTAATCAGCTTTTCTGGTTTTTAAGCTTTAAAGCAGAGTGGAATCAATTATTTTGAAATTTGCTTACATCAGCTACTTGGAATGTGTTCCATGTCCATCAGTAAATTAAACAAATGATGAACTAGATCAAATATATATTTCTAATATATTTATATACTTAATTTCCAATGAGATCAGTTGTTACACAATATGGTGATAATTAACTGCTAAAATTCATGAATTACATTTGAGAAATATATTAAACAATGCCACCATATTTTTATTCTTATTTTAGATTCAAGGGGTACACATGTATGTTTGTTACATGGACTTATTGTATAGTCATGGGGGTTGGGTCTCAGGTGGCCCATTCTCCAGGCAGTAAACAATGTACCTCATAGGTAATTTCTGAACCCTAACCTCCCTCCAGGCTTTCCCCTCACTATTATTATTATTGGTGTCTCCAGTCTATTATTTCCATTATTGTGACCATTAATCTCCCATATATGAATGAGAACGTGCAGTGTTTGGTTTTCTGTTTCTGAGTCAGTTCACTTAGGATGTCATCATATTTTTAAAAGTAAAGTCAATTTGAAACGATTAGTCTTTAAACTAGTACTTTTTTTTTTTTTATAGGGATAGATTGTCTGAACATGGGGAGAAAACCCTGAGGAGAACTTTTATTTTGATAGTATTATTGTTGACAAATGTAAAAGGACTATAATGAAGGAAAAACATAGTATTAAAAAATTTAATATGTAGAGTTAAAAGTTTTACTCTATATCATTATTAATTCTATAACACAATAATATTATCTTGTGTAAAAATAACCAATTTATTAATAAAATAAAACTGATATAAAAATCAATGAATTATATATATGTATATATAGTTTTCAAATGATCATATTAATAATAGATAACCAAAGAGAATGTCAACATCCAAGGGATGAACTGAACTGACTGAAATTTTGGTAGTATTTGATTTATGGATTTATCACTTGGCCTCTCTGATTGTGCATGAGGTGATTTTCTTGCAAACCCTAAGACTCCAACTTGAATGGTTGACCTTAGAAGAACCTTAATAACTAGCTGATTGTTGTTTACAAAACCATGCTTTCCTTGATTTAGAGATCCCCAAGGAAAAAAAGATGATAAACATATAACTGAATCATTTTCTGCTTTTTGCAACATAAAATATTGCTATTGAATAATAACAAAGGCACAAGGGAGGGATTGGCAGTCTTGGGAAACTGCTGAGGGGGTGGGGGTGGGAAGGAAATGGACACCACAAGGGGTGCCTGATCCCAAACCAGTGGAAGTGAGGACCAGTTGGAGGTCCAATTTTCACCTGCACATACATTACTTATGTACCTAGTCCTGATTTGTACCCCACATCTTTATAATATAATAAAGCAAAAAAACAAATAACAATTGGTAACTGTCTGCTTTCTCTCACTTGCATACATATTTTAATAATCATATTTTTCAGAAACTTATTAAACAAATTCAGACATCTAACTACGATTTGGTATTTCCCTCACGAAACTTCATCTGCATCCCATTTTGCCTTTTTATTTTAGATTTCATCTGAAATTTAGATAATCACTCACTCTGAAGTTTGAATTACTCAGAATTATTCTCTCTCCATCTCTATTTTTAATTCCGTAGTTCACATTTTAAATCTTATTTACAACTCTTTAAATTGTTACTTTTTAAATACCCCTGTTATTTATATGAAAATGTTGGGTAACCATAAACTGTGACTATATATTAGTGTTAGTTATTGTCATTCTTTTTTTTTTTTTTTTTTTTGAGTTGGAGTCTCACTCAGTCGCCCAGAGTGGAGTGCAGTGGCTGCTCCCAGCCACCGCAGTCTCGACCTGCTGGGCTCCGGCGATCCTTCCGCCTCAACCTTCCAAGTACCTGGAATTACAGGCATGCGCTACCACGCCTGGCTGATTTTTAGATTTATTGTAGAGATGAGGTCTTGCTGCCCAGGCGGGTCTCGAACCCGCGTGCTCAGGCAATCCACTCACCTTAGCCTCCCAAAGCGCGGGATTACAGGCTGAGCCACCGAGCCCGGCTTGTCATTCTTTTTTTAAAGAAAAAAATGATGTTCGAAATTAAAGATGGAAGTAATATAGACCAATGGAAGTGATCCATATCATTCATGAATTTTCAGATGACTCACATTTACTGGGAAATAAATGATTAACTTAAAAACTTCAGCAATGCAGCAACTGGAAACAATTTTAAACCTGACTACAATTTTTATGGTTTGAATAAAGAAGTAACCACAGAGAAAAGGTCCTGTTGGTAAATACAAAGGTTTTTTTTTCTGATGTATAATGAGTACATGCATTGATTGTGGAGTTAGGTATACTTGGATTATTTTTCAAAACTGTATTAGTTTATAATCACACACATGCCTTATGAATACACTTTCCTGATAAGAATTCAAATACAATAGATGAATCTAAATCTTTCCCCAACCCCAATCCCAGTCACGTTATAGAAATAAGTATTGTCAGTTCAAATGTATTTCCACAGAGTTTTCTAAAACTTCTATATCGATACATCTTATAAATATGACTGTTAGCAGATATAAATAGGTTTCCATGGAAAACATGTATTTTTCATTGATATTTTATTCACTAACAGTTTGTGTCAGGAATTTTCCCATTGCTTGCAATGAACACTAAAATTTGTTTTCATTTATATGCTGTAACAATCAGTACAAATAATAGTTAATAAATATCGTTAGTTTCTTTATTCCAATGTAGGAATAAAATTCCTGATTCCTGGCATATGGGCATTTGTGTGTGTGCAGTTTATGGGGCACTTAAGTATGCCCTCAGCACTCTTATGAGTGTGAAATGAGCTTTATTTTCTCATTTTTACAAACAGGAAAACTGAGGCATAGGGCATTAAGTATCTTTATTAAGAAGATGAAAACCAAGGCATGAGAGATTAAGTAACTGGCTGAAAATTACATGGAGATTAAGTAGCAGAGTACAGATTTGAATCCAGAGTATGTCTATACTCTTAACCATGTTGCTCTACTGTCTCTATAATTAATATCACCAAACTGAATAAGTAACTAAGAAGATTTGTACCCTCTTTAGTAGTTATGTGAGTTCCAATTATTCCTCATCTTATGAATACTGGATATCATAAAATATTCAAAAACTTACCAGATCAACAAATAGTATCTTGTTATTTTAATTTATAATGTTCCAGATTTCTAGAAATGTAGAACACCTTTTTATAGCTTACCAGACATTTGTCCTTCCTTTCTCTGTGAATTATTTTTAATATCTTATAATCAAAAGACTACACATAAAGGTGAACTGAATCCATATTATGGATTCCTCTCTCTACACGCACACCCATATAACACATATACTAAGGAATTGACATGTGCTTCTTTCTACATGTGTAACAAAATATCTGTAATATATATGAAATATAGAGTTAATAGGTGCACATACATAATACAAACAAGTGGTTTAGAAACTTATAATATGGCCTTAGTACTAATGAACAATTCATTCTGTACTGGCTGTAACCAGCTTGTTGCCCTCTAGGTCCATTGTCTGTCTTTCTGCACCCTGCCCTGGAAAATGACCTCTAAGGACTGCATCACGCTAGTTCCTTCACCTTTTGGCTTCTAATTGCATTCTGTCAATGGAAAAAAAAAAACAAAACTTCAGGAGATCAGAGGACAGCAGGAGAGACAGGCTTGGTAGTTAACTCTTCTCTCTACTGCTGTCTCTGTGTGGTTCTGGCAGTAGTTACTACTCCATGGCCATCGGTCCTGTCTCATAGGGCAGACCTCTCATAGGGCTCCAGCTCTCACCAGATTTGGCTTCTCACCATTCTCCCTCGGGGCATTTTCTATCCATTGTTGATCCCTATCATTCTGCCCTCGCTTCTGCAAGTAGTCTTTTCATTAAAATCTCCTTAGCTAAATGATTTTGGTATCTCATCTGTTTCCTGCCAGTACACTACTGGGTACAACTTCTAATTAGAGTGCTAATGACATCCTAATCTAAGAGTGGCTAGAAAAATGTCTTTCCTGATTTTGATCCAAATCCTCTTCTTTAGAAAATCAGATTGTACTTAATTTGCCTTATTTATTCCGCAGCGAGCAGATTCACGCCAGTCAGCACTGAGAACTTACACATTTCATAGCTGTGATTCTTTCTAGTGAGAGTAAGATCTGAAGTTGAAGCTGATGTTTAGATAATTTCACTAATTATTTTGTATAGGCTAAACTTATGCCCCAAATGTTACATTTATTTTTTACTTGGGGAAATTTCAAGCATATACAAAAGTAGACAGAGGGGGCACACCTCATCAACAAGGGTACCTGCATAAAGAACATTTGTATACCTAACCCCGAATTGTACCCCACATCTTTAAAACAAAAAATTACCAAAAAACAAAGTAGACAGAATAATATAATGACCTCACATATACCCATAACTCAGTTTTAATGATTGTCAATGCATGGTTGTTCTCATTTCATCTATATTTCCACTTGCTTGCTGTCTTCCCATATTATTTATGAGTAAATCTTATATATTCTGGTAGGTGTCTCTAAAAGATCAGGAATGTTTTTAAAAATATCTAGCCATTTATAATTGTTATAAGTAAATGTAGTAATGATTCATTAATGTCATTGTTTATATATTGCTCACATATCCAATTGTCTTCAACCATATTTTTAACTGTTGGAATCAAGATCCTAGTAAGATCTTCACATTCCAATTGGTTTTCATGTCTTTTAATTCTCTTTTGATCTATGGATTTCTCACTCGTTTATTTATTTATTTATTTCCCTTGCAACTTGTTTGTTGAGGGCATAGAATCAGTTGTTTGAAGAATTTCCCACAATTTGAAACATGCTGTTTGCATCTCCACAGTATAACATGCTTCTCTAAACTATGTATTTCCTGTAAATTAGTAGTTGGTAGGTGGGAAGGGCTTTATCAGATGCAGGTTAGATTTTGTGTTTTTTTTAAGGGTCATTTCATAAGTGGTGGTGGAGTATTCTTTTATCAACACCTAACCTCTGGTTGCCTCTCTTTATGTGATATTAGCGGCCACTGATTCTCAAAACCTAGATCCATTTGTTGTTGGAAATGGTAAAAGCTATATTATATTATTTCTTCTTCATTTATTGGCTGGAATGCTTCATTTTTAAAAAATACAAAAGCAGAAATTTCCCTGATCAACAACTTGTTTGGGTACACTTCATATTGGAAAGGCAGGAGGAATGCCCAATTATTTTGATTTCTTTAGTATTTGTAAAATTTTGAGTTGTTTTACTATACCTCCCAGTGTTGATCAATTCATTTATTTTGATATTATTATGAATTCATGCATTTAAACATTTTTGTGTCAATTATCTTTACCCTTATCCATCTTTGGCTAGTGCGACCTTCTTCAAGTTGACTATTATGTTTTATGGCCATAACTCTAAATCTTTGATGAGTTTCTTGCTATTTGATATTATAAATTCATACATTTCTGCCTCAGATCAGAAATCACCCCTTTTCCAAGGGTCCTTATGTATTTTCTTTTTCTTAACTAGAAAATGGTTTTTCAAGATCAGATGCTAAGAACCAAGGGTGTTGTCTTTGGTCAACCTATTGTTTTTACACCGTTCGGTTGGCAAGATTCAGGAAAAACCATAAGATAAAATACATAATGAGTCCTTGTTTTTAAATCCAATTCAAATTCAGGCAACATTTCAATGCAGTTTCTCCTGTGAGATCTCAAATGCAAGTCTCAAGTTAACTTAGAATAAGAATTAGAGTATCATGTAATTTTTTTTGTTGTTGTATGGGCTAGAATGCACATGGGCATACTTTATTTTATTAGGCTTCACTTTCTGGCACTTCACAGCATCTTTTTCCACACTGAAGGTTTTTGGCAATGCAGCATCTAGCAAGTCTATTGCTATTACTTTTTCAACAGCATGTATTCACTTCCTGTCTCTGGGTCACACTTTGGTCATTCTCACAATATTTTAAACTTTGTCATAATTATTATGTCTGTCATGGTGATCTGTGATCAGCAATCTTTGACATTATTATTATTGTTTTGGGAAGCCACAAATTGCTCCCACACAAGATGGCAAACTTAATTAATAAATATCGTATGTTCTGACTACTCCACTCACTGGTCATTCCCTCCTCTCTCTCCCTCTCCTCCTTCTTGCCTGAGACACAACCATATTGAAATTAGGTGAACCAATAACCCTGCAATGGCCTCTGTTCGCATGAAAGAAAACGCTACGTGTCTCTCATTTTAAATCAAAATCTAGAAATGATTAAGTTTAGTGAGGAAGACATATTGAAAGTTGATGTAGGCCAAAATCTAGGCCTCTTGCACCAGTCAGCCAAGTTGTGAATGAAAAGGACAAGTTCTTGAACAAAATTAAAAGTGCGACTCCAGTGATCACACAAATATTAGGGGAAAAAAATCAGCCTTATTGGTGATATGTAGAAAAGTTTTAGTGGTTTGGATGGAAGATTAAACCAGCCACAACATTCTCTTAAGTCAAACCCTAATCCAGAACAAGGTCCTAGCTCTTCGATTCTGTGAAGACTGAGAACAGTGAGGAAGCTGCAGAAGGAAAGTTGGAAGCTAGCAGAAGCTGGTTTATGAGGTTTAAAGGAAAGAGCACATCTTCATAACATTAACATGCAAGGTGAAGCAGAAAGTGCGGATGGAGATATTATAGCAAGTTATCCCAAAGATTTAGTTAGGATCATTGATGAAGGTGGCTGCTCTAAACAATAGATTTTCAGTGTAGACCACATAGCCTTTCATTTGAAGAAGATGTCATCTAGGACTTTCATAGCTAGAGAGGTCAATGCCTGGCTTCAAAGGACAGGCGGACTCTCTTTTTAGGGGCTAATGCAGCTAGGGACTTTACTTTGAAGCCAATGCTTACTCACTATTCTGAATATTTTAGGACTCTTAAGAATTATACTAAATCTAGCAAATCTACACACCAACAATGTTCAACCTGAGAACCCAGTCAAGAACTCAATCTCATTTAATAATCAAAAATTTTTAAAAAATATATAAAAATGTATGTAACCAAGGAGGTGACCTCTACAAGGAAAACTATAAAACATTGATGAAAGAAATCAAAGATGACACAAACAAATGAAAAAGCAACCCATGCTCATAGATTGTAAGAATCAGTGTCGTTACAATGACCATATTTTTCTGGACATTGGCCTAGGCAAAGAATTTATGACTAAGACCTCTAAGAAAATGCATTAAAAATAAAAATACAAACAGCTTTTGCACAGAAAAATAATCAACAGAACAGATAATCTATAAAAAGGAAGAAAAATATTTGCGAATTGTGCTCCAACAAAGGACTAATATATAGAATCTAAAAGTAACTCAAACAACATAACAACAAAAACCCCACAAATTATCCTATTAAAAAGTGGAGAAAGAATATGAAAAGACATTTCTTAAAAGAAAATATACAAGCAGTCAACAAACATTAAAAAGTAACATCACTTATCATCAGAGAAATGCAAATTAAAGTCACAATGAGATATCACTAGTGGCTATTATTAAAAAGTAAAAAACAAAACAAAACAAAAGACAAAAAAAACCCAAATAGCATATGTTGGTGTGGACGCAGAGAAAAGGGAATGGCTATACACCTTTATGATAAACAGTATGGAGATTTATCAAATAATTAAAAATAAAACTATCATCCGACCCAGCAATCCCACTACTGGGCATTTACCTAAAGGAAAAAAAATCATTACATAAAAAATAAGGCTGGGCTCGGTGGCTCAACCTGGAATTCCAGGACTTTGGAAGGCCAGGGTGAGTGGATTGCCTGAGTCCTCAGGTTCGAGACCAGCCTGGGAAACTTGGCGAGAGCTCATCTCCACAGTAAAAGCAAACAAACAAACAAACAAACAAATAAATAAACCTGCACTTATATGTTTATCACAGCACTATGCACAATAGCAAAGTCATGGACCAACCCAAATGTCTGTCATTGGTTGACTGGATAAATAAAAAATGTGGTTGATATACACCCTGGAATACTATGTAGCCATTAAAAAGAATGGAATCAGGTCCTTTGCAGCAACATGGATGGAGCTGGAGGTCATTATCCTTAGTGAACTAACTCAGAAACAGAAAACCAAACACTGTATATTTTCACCTATAAGTGGGAGATAAACAATGGGTACAAGTGGACTTAAAGATGGAAATAATAGACACAAGGGTAGCCAGGGGTTAGGTGGGAGGGTTAACATAATACAACGGTCACTATGTGGGTGATGGGTGCTCTAGAAGTCCAAATCTCACCATTATATAATACATCCATGTAACAAACTTGCACAGGTACCCCCTGAATCTAAAATAAAAGATAAAGATGTAAAAAAAAGAAACGAAGCGACCACATTTAGGATGGAAGAAGAAAAAAATGAAAATTTACTTCAGAAATAAAATCTAAACTGGAAACACAGTGACAGATTATGCCTCATAAGAAAGAGAAGGTGAAAAACAAAGATAAGGAAGAGGTTGTAAGCTCTGAGAAAAAACTAAAAATTTAGTGTAAGTATAGAAGATCTAAAATATGAGTAATTGAATTACCTACAAGGGAAAAATAAGTGGCAAAAATTATACTTTAATATTTTTTCTGGAAATTAATAAAAATAACTTGAAACTGAAAAAAAAATAATTATATTGAATTTGTTCTGCCTAGGATCTATAAACAGAACAACAAAGCCTGAATAACAGCATATCTGTTTACAGCATGGTTTACTGATATTTTAAGCCTATGCTTGAAACTTAATGCTCAGAAAAAAAAAAAAGTTTGAGAGACAGGATCTTACTATGTGGCCCAGGCTGATCTCAAATTCCTGAGCTCAAGGGATCCTCTCGTCTCAGTCGTGACTATCTGGGGCCACACGTGCATACCACTATACCCAGTAGAACAAAAAGTATTTCTTCCAAAGCACTCCTGTTCATTGGCAGTGCACCCAGTTACTCAAGATTACTGATGGAGATGTTCTAGGATACTAACATGTCCAAACCTGCTAACACATCATCTCTTCTGTAGCTCACAGATAAGAATCATTTCAACTTTCAGGTCTTATTATTTAAGGAATTAATTTTGTAAGGTTACAGTTTCCATACACAGGGATTTTTCTAGTGGGTCTGTGCAAAGTACATTGAAAAACTCCTAGAAAGGGTTCACTGTTTTAGATGTCATTAAGAACATTTATGATTCATGGAGAGAGGTCAAATATTATTAGCCAGAGTTTGGAAGAAGTTGTTCCTAAACCTCCTGGATGATTGAGAGATTCAAGATTTCAGTGGCAGTAGCAACTGCAGGTGTGGTGCAGATAGCAAAAGAACTAGAATGAGAAGTGGGCCTGAAGATGGGCCTGAAATGGTGCCACCTCATCATAAATCTTAAATAGATGAGGAGATGCTTCTTATAGATGAGTAAAGAAAGTGGTTCCTTGAGATGGAGTCTACTGTTGGTGAAGATACTGTGAAAGTTGTTGAAATGACAACAAAGGGTTTAGAATATTACATAAACATGGTTGATAAAGCCGTGACAGGGTTTGAGAGAACTGACTTCAATTTTGAAAGAAGTTCCATTGTGGGTAAAACAGCATCGCATACTACAAAGAAATTTTTCATGAAAAAAAGAGTCAATTGATACAGCACACTTCCTTGTTTTATTTCAAGAAATTGTCGCAGCTACTCTAACCTCCAGCAAGCATCTGATCTGTCAGCAGTCATCAACATGGAAGCAAGACGCTCCACCAGCCAAAATATGATCACTTGCTGAAGGCTTCAAATAATTGTTAGCATTTTTTTGACAATAAGGTGCTTATAAGGAAAGATATGAACATTATGCTATTGCACACTTAATAGGCTACAGTGTAGTATTAACAGAATTTTTATATGCCCTGCAAAACAAGAATATTTGTGTGACTTGCTTTATTGTGATATATGTTATATTGAAGTGCTGGAACTGAACCCGTAATATCTCTGAGATATGACTATATTTAACAATTTCAGAATACTAATAGCAGCATTACCATCAACATTATATTTACTCAAAATAGTTAATTATTATTATTATTGCAGTTCTTTTTACCTTGGGCTATAGCCGAGTCAAATTATTATGCTTTAAAGTCACTTTAAATTGTGACTTTCTGTGTGATTATGCCACAAATTGTATTTCCATTTAGGTTCATTTTATTCATTTTCATTTCTTTCTTTTTCATTTTTTTCTTTTGCTTAAAATGATTTGATGTGGTAGTTATGTAAAATATGTACATGGTTCCTATTCACCTGACCTATATTTGTGTTGATATGTCTTCATTGCTTTTGCTTATCCAAAGCTCTCTCCCTAGTAGATTTCTCAGGGAAGGCCCACATTCCTCCATGTTTGTTAAAATGTATGGACTTTATAGTAAAAGGTAATTATCTGACATTTTATCACAATACTTAGAGTGCAGAACAATACCCCTTACAGAACAGAGCCTTGAAAAGGGTCTCATCCTGTATGCAAATGGTGCACCCTGATCAAACATGACTGTAGTTTTCGAATCAGGGGTTTCTCTTATGGGAGTTTTAGCAGTTCTTTGCACTGAACCTAAATATACATGTTCTTAATTCTGCACATATTCTGAAAGTATTATAATCTAGTGAATTTTGGCATAGACTTGATACTGTCTAAAAAGTCTCATTTTAATTTATGGAAACAGTTCATCTTAATACATAAACATATATGTATGGCTAAATCATATATAATAGAGTATATACTATGAATATGTGTGTGGGTTGCTGGTGACAAAAGGAAGTGTTGAAAGAAGACAGACGCAATTCTAGATATAATAAATTTAAGCAAAAATATTCTATAGACATTTGTAAATGTATATACATATCCATATCTTTATAATACATGATTTGTTATATATATATAAAATTAGACTGTACATCCCTAATGGCGTACCACCTAAACAGAACAAACCTGCAAAATTATACTTGTGTTTGCTTTCTCATAGTCTAAATCATTAAAATGGTCACAGGATTTATGGAGACCAGTATTTTTAATTTCTTTCAGTTAAGATTCTGCCTTGTGTTAATATGTAGAATCAAATTAAAATGTGCTTTCTTATATACAAAAATATCTCCTCTTAAAGGTTGTACATTATTTACAAATGTCCTTAAAATATTTTCAATATTAATTGGTAATGCCCAAAATAGAGTTTTTCTTCTTCCTTCACCACTCGACTCTTCTACCAGCAAGCATACACAAACCCACACATCCCCAAATCTCACCCAAATCAATTTTCTCCCAAGTTTTTCATTTTGGTCAGGGCTAATCTTATAATCTATTGGACCGAAAACTGTAGCATCAACTGTAACTTTTTCCTCTCCTCCCTTATAGCTTCCATGTTCAATATGTTGTATCTCCATTGAAAAGACTTCTTGGATTCACTCCCTGATTTCTATTTCCACCACATGTTTCTTAGTATGCAACCTTTTTAGCACCAAAGCCATGTTGTATCTATTGCGGGAATGCCTCTGAGTTTTGAAATCACAAAGTCCTTGTTTCAAAATCTGGCTCTGCCATTTATTGCTTGTGTGATTTTATTAATGGAATTAATTTTGCTAATGTTGACTTTTTAAATTAAAAAAAATCTAGGTAACATTAGTTCCATGTAAGGTTGATATGAGTACTAAAGAAAATAAAGTTCTTGAAAATAATGCTGTGCCTGGCACAGTATAGGTGCTTATTAAAGTGGAACTATTTATTTTGTGGGCTCTTATTAGCTAATTCCCAATATTTTGCTTTATTTTTTTTTAACAACCCTTAACACTTAACCAGTAGGCATAACCTGGCTCTAAGAATTCTAACTGTTTACTCTAACCAAGGTGAATATAACAAGTCCAGCTACTAAATAGGCTGTTTAATACTATTTTCTTTCCTCTTCTGATTATGTGTCTTGATTCAGGACTGAACGTTTTTTGTCTTTCCCTAGACCCTGATTTTCCATGGTCCCTTGTTTCAGTCAGTGGGTATTGGCTTATCCTTATGTTCCTGTATTATTAACCTGCTTAGCCATCCAGTCCCTTCTTGGTTAGGGTCTCTGCCTTGCACTTGATGGTGTCCTTTCTAAGGACTGGGTCTGTCCTTCTTAACCATTGTGTGTTAATTGGAGCTTTGCTAACAGTTGGCAGATTTTCCTGAGAGGAACCTCTAGTGCTGCTTATCTGTATGCTGATTTCTAAATATCATATGATCTTGGATTCCACATTAAGCGCTTACAAGCCTCATTTGATCTGTTTTGCATTGCCTTGATGCTAACTGCTTGCCATACCAAAAATCTTCCACCCCAAATATGCTACTGGGTTTATCTCCCCAATGCCTAGTTCTTCCAAATGTGTAGTTGTGCTCAAAAATTTGACCATCTTTATCTGTTCTTTTTTCCTAGTTCGTTGACAAGAAAGTATGCCCTGATATGTGACATCGTCACCTTGATCTTAGAGTTTTGAAGCAATTTACCTGCTCTTCATGCATTCAAAATGTGTTTCTCTGCCCAAAGTATCAGTCTGACTGAGGCTAGACTAATCTTCAAAACACACAGCTCTTGCTTTGTTACACCTTACTCACTATCATACAGTGCTTCCTCATTGGATTACATTCAATGCTCCAAAGCTTGTCTACTGATTGAAAACATCCCAGGCATACCCCAGTCTCAGGGTCTTTGTTGATGTTCTCACTGCTGGAAACTTCTTTCAGATATCCACAAGACTGGCTCCCTTACCTTTTTCTACTTTTTATTCCAATTTTGCTTACTTTTAGATTTGCGTTGTTACCCATTTCACCCCCATCCCAGCGTGCTCTGTCACACTTCTTCTTTTGTTTCTTACATAGCATTGATTAACTCCTGAAAGACTGTATTCATTTTCTACTGCTGCATAACAATTTATCACAAATTAAAACAATATCCATGTGTTAGCAAACATCCTGAAGCTCTAAACTTCCTCATGATGTGGTTGAATATTTTGCTTAGTGTCTCATAAAGCTAAAAGCAAATATTGATAGAGCCAATTTTTGTCTAGAGGTGCTAGGGAAAATCTGCTTTTGAACTCCTGGAGTTGTTGGCAGAATTCGGTTCCTTTTGGTTGCAGAAGTGAGGTCCCTGTTTTCTTGCTGGCTGTCAACCTGAACCTACTCTCTGCTCTGAGAAGATCCCTCATGTCTTTGCAATGTGGTCCTCTCCATCTTCATCATCAAAGAATCTTCCTCACATGGCATCCTTGTCACACTTTGAATCTCTGACTTCCCTGAATCTAAGATCCAGATTTAAAAGGTTCATGCGATTAGGTCAGGTCCAAACAGATAATCTTCCTAACTTAAGTTCAACTGTTTCTGGACCTTAATTATAACCAAAAATTCCTTTTTCCATTGAATAAAGTAAAATAATCACAGAACAATATTATATCACATTCTTGGGCTCCATCACAACTCAAAGGTGGTGGACCACACAAAGGCAAAGGTCACTGGGTAACATCTTAGAATTCTGTCTAACACAAATAGCACAACTTATTATTATTTTTTGACATCAGTCTCCCTCCATTAGAAATAAAACTTGATGAGAACTGAGATTTTGTATATTTTTCTCACTGCTGTATTCCAATTGTGCTTAGAATAGTGTCTGAGCTATGATAGAGGTTTACTAAATATTTCTTGAATGAGTGAATACCTCAGAAGGACAAATATAAGTTTGTCATAAATTTTGAAGGTATTTTGGGAAATCTCTGAGATATAGAAAGGAAGCTATAATATTTCAGGGGATATCAGTTCAAACTCATATTTTTTGTAATTTAGTACTTCATAATCAAGTCTTTGTGTGGCAGTAGTTTCTAAGTATGCCTCCACTTTTGTCAACTTCAGCATGAAGCAGAGGTAACTTTAGCTAACAAGGAGACAATTCACAGTAACTTTTATGAAGTACATGTGCCATATTTTAGCTTCCTTGAATATTCTTCTAGACTTTGAAAAGCCAGAAGAAGTTAGCAAGATTTTTTTCTCTCTCCCTACCGACTACCAGGACAATAATAAGAACTGATTTAGTATGGCATTTATTCTGCTCAGTCATTTAGACTTGAACTCCAGTTGGTCTAATGAAGGACTAAGTTATGAATGGAGAATGAGAGATCAACTGTATATAAAGTGCTCTAAGATAAAAAGTGAACTTATAGCACAAGGCACAATTAGAATGAAAGGAGTATACTAAGACAAACTGTCTATACTAAGACATGTCTGGTAAAATAATTCTTTATACAAAAAGAATGGAATATATTAAGAAGCACATAACCTAAAAAGAAAATATCTACGTTGCATTATAGAAAGAGATTTTCAAGAATGTGAATCAATTTTCTTTTATCACATGCTTGAATCTTTTTTTACTCAAAATTATTTTGAATTGCTATTTTGGAAAGCACAAATAAAGTGACTTTTAAAAGTCATGTCGAGTTAGTAGTCACATAGATGTGATATTATTGAAACATAGGTTATGGCTATATGACGATAGAGAATTAATGGCTAGACCACAACATTTAAATTTACTTTGAGATTTGATCCAACTGAGCTCATGAAGAGTAATAGGCAAGTACTTTAAACATCTGGAACCTTGTTTTTTCATTTAGATGCAGTATAAAGACAATGTATTTGGAGGGGGTGTGGGGGTTCCAAAAATATCAAAATTTTAATTCACATATTCTTTGTTATAATAATTCTAAAATGTTTTCTTACAGAAATTCATGTATATGTGACTAAAGGCAAGAATATACATTATTACTATATATAACAGAGAAAAATGGAAAACAATCAAAATATTCTTCATTGAATAACTAGATAGGTGAATTGAGAGAGACACAAAACAGAATATAATTCAGTTGTCTAAAATTTGACAGTAGGATTATATATACTGAAATAAAATGTTATACATATTCATTGTTAAGAAAAATAAACAAATTTTTAAAAAAACATGTGTAATACCATTCTTATACAAAAAGTATCTACATATAAAATTATTTTTGCCTAGAAAAAATTCAAATAATATACATTAAATATACCTCTGGGCACAGAGAAAGGGGAAGAAGGTTTCTACTTTTTATTTTGTGCATTTCTGTATTGCTGCATACATTTTCAGTAACCATGATTTCTGCTTCCCACAAAGAATTAATGACTGGGGGACATGCCTTCTCAGAAACAACAATAAAAATGGAAAATATATGGAAATGATGACTTTCAAACATTGGAAAGAAAGAGCAAATGCTTGTGATTATTGCACAACGAGCAACAAATGAGGTTATCTCTATGATCACCCCCAGCTTACTGCCTGAAAACAGTTTCCAGACTGCAGTTTAAAATGGGGAACCTGGACAGAGTTCAGCAGATTTCTTGAGTTGAGAAACAGAGATGGGTGTTTGGAGAGACAGAGGTTGCTGTGACAGAATCCCATAAGATGAAACTGCACAGAGAGACAGATCAGGATATCTGCAGAGAATAAACTGGAGAGAACCACACTATAATCAAAGATAGATCATAATCAAATTGCTGAGAACCAGTAATAAAGATAAAAATCTAAACATTTTTGAAAGCATCAAAGGCAAATCATATTACATATAAAGCATATTTTAAACACCAAATCAACAATTACAAAAATATTACAAAAGTACAAGAAGTATATCTAATAAAACATTAATAAAGATAAATGGAATCATGAAAGTAATCCAAACAAAGGTAGGAAAAAGAGAAATAGGACAAATAGAAAACACAAAAATATACTAGATTTAAGCCAGAGCATAAATATAACTGCATTACATATAAATGGTATAAACATTCTAATCAGAAGACAGAGAATATCTGGTTGGGTAAGAAAGTAAGCACCAACTATAAACCGTATATAAGAGAGTCACTTTAAATATAAAGATAACCTAGATAAACAGTAAAAAGATGTAAAAAATGTATCATGTTAACATCAATCAAAGGAAAATTGAAATATTTATATTAATATCAGACAAACTAGACTTTGGAGAAAGGAATAAGAGCAAAGGATAAAAAGGACATTATGTAAACATTTCAATTTACCAATAAGACATAAAATGTTTAAGTGCATATGCACTCACAAACAGATCTCCAAAATACATAAAGCAAGATCTTATACCATTGAATTGAGTAAGAAATAGAAAATTCCAGTTATAAGTAGAGACTTCAATAGTCCTTTTTCAGTAAGTTGTAGAATAAGTAGACAGAGAATCACTATGAATATGAGAAGATTTGAACAGCTGGATCAAATTGATATTTATGGAACACTTTACTCAATAGCAGCAGAATGCACATTTACTTCAAGTGCATATGGGATACCATATGGTCTACAGGATAGACTATAGTTTAGATCATAAGAGAATCTCAACAAATTTAAAAGTATTTAAAATGAACTATGTTCTCTGATGAAAATGGAATTAGATTTTTAAAAATCAATAACATAAAGATATCTATCAAATTCTCCAACATTTGGAAATTAAATAGCATACTTCTCAGTCAATGGATCAAAGAAGAAATCACAGGAAAAAGGAGGAAATACTTTGAAGTGATTGAAATGGAAAACACATCATAATATAACATAGTAGCCATAGACTGAGTCTCTTGGAACAGCTTTTGAGAGAAAACTATTGAGAACTACAAAGAATTTGATTTTTTACCCTGCTTTCTAATTAATGAGTTAGTTAAACAGGGTATAGCTTAACAAGTTGTGTTAACTTTAATAAACTTAACAAAGTTTCTTAAATGTTAGGTTAGAGACAGAGGATTTTATTTCCCATGTCTTAGGAAGCAGAACAAGAATCAGCATATTAGCATCAGTTCCCCTTATTTCCAAGTCCCATAAGGGTACCAGTAATGGTTGAGCATAGACTGTACCATTTCTACCCAATATGAAGCTCTTCTAATTACTTTAGTGAGTAATATTTACTCTGGGACTTGCAGCCTTGCTGCAATTTTCTCAGAATTTCACTTCAGTATGAAGCCTTTTCTACCCAATCCTCCTTACTTCCCTCACTCTATTCACAGGTGCACACCTCCATAGTATTCTGAAGGTTCTCCACACTATTCCTGTTCCCTCATCTTTTTATTACTCAAGTTCTTTCTTTTTTGAAGGGGATTTTTAGGTATTGAATTCTGTTTTGACTTCTGCTTCTTGGAGAATCTGAAAGATCTAAGAATGCAGGCAATAAGATTGGGTTTTAGGATTGGATCACCCACTGTCTAGCTGGAATGCGGTACATAAATAAACCCTGACAAAAGGTGGTACCCTAATTACTTAAGAATTCAGTGGTGGTGACCCTGGAAACTGTCCCAGTGGAAGGGAAATTCCTACCCAGGGTGATGATTTTGGAATTTGAAAGGTATTGGGAGCATAATCTCTACAAAGACAGTGGAGTTTATGGCTTATTAATAAGTTGTATTGATATCCTGCAGAGGGATAATGAGAAATTGAAAACAGTTAAACAACAGTTAAAGGTCAAGTGTGAGAACCAGTGGGCTTCTTTGTAAGCTACCAAATGGGTCTTTACCTCCTGCAGTGGAAGCACTAATACAATAAGGAGCAACACAGGACTTAATAAATGAAGTCATGGAGCTCCAGAGACACTGAAATGATGAGGTAAGGCCCTAGTATTCTAGTCTGGAAATTGGTACCCTAACATAGAGGATGTATGTTTTTAGGGATTTGGGTTCTACAGATGACTCTGAACTCTGAGTTGCAGAGGTGGCCCACCACAACCTATTGAGTGTTCAAACTTCCTCCATGGGGAAGGCATTTCCCTCAAGTTAAGAGATGATCCATTCATAGATGCCCCTAACTCCTCTACTGGCTGTCAGGCTGATAATTAAGGTAAAATTCCAACATAACCCGGTTGGGGACATGCTGGAATTGTAAGGTAGCAAAATGATTCCATTCCAACAGGGCTGTGAATGTTAATAATAGTCAAGGGAATATTAGCAGGATTCAGAGGAGTATGCTTCAAATTGGATTTTGAATAATAAAACATGACTGTGTAATCAAGAATTCTTTGATTTTAGACATTTTCTCAAAGCACAGGATTTAGCATCATGGCAAAGAACGCAGATGATAGAGCAAAATTACTGCTAGCAAGGCTCTTAGAAGCCTGGGGAAAGCACTGGCCACATTTAATGAGTTGGAGATAGCTTAATTGCCATGACAGATACTAGAGGAACAAATAGAAATGCAGAGTGGTGGGCACACTGGAATGGATATATTATGCCAGGTTAGATGTCCCATAAGAAGATTATGTTGTATGAGTATGTCTAGAAAATATATCGCTCATCAAGGTCATCAGGGATTCATTGATAAGAGAGGTATCAGCATCACACAGAAGTTCAGAAGTGGCTTTCCTTAGCTGATTCCTGCTGACAGCAGCAAGTCAGCTACATTGACCCTCTACCATCTATGAAGGACAAGCAATTCAGTTTCACAATGTACAATATTAATACTGGAAAAAGTTTAGCTTTTCTGTTTGCAGAACCTCAGTCAGCATCACCATCTGGGAGCTTGTGGAATGCCTTATCCATAGGCAATCCTACACATTATAGCATCCAAATAGATGACTCATGTCATAGTGAAGGAGGTGTAAGATTCAGATTTATTTTTTAAGTAACGTACAACACCATTCAGAAGAATCTGATCTCATGAAGCATTGGAATGGCCTCTGGAGGCATGACTGAGGTACCAGCTCCAAGGAAGGCTCTTGCAATGATGGGGTCTATCCAATAGGTCACAGTACATGCACTAAATCAGAGGCTTCTATGGCTCTGCGATCCCAGCAGAAATAATTTCTGTGTCTGGAAATCAAGGGACTGAAGCAAGAGTGGCTTCACTTATCACTCCCAATGATCTCTTTGGAGAGCTTTGTGCCTCACATTGATGCACTTATGGGATCTGTTTAGTTAAAGGCCCAGGTCCACACAGGACCTCTTGATAGAGGACATGGTGTGGACATGTTTGAACTAAAAGCATCAGATACTATTTTGTCACTTCTGTCTCCTTGTTTCCAGGAACCAAAAGACATGTCAGCATATTGACAGGCACAATTGACCCTTAACAGCAAGAGGAAGTAAGGCTGCATTTACAGTGGAGAACAAGGGAAAATACATGTGGAACCAAGGTGGTTCACTTAGGTTTTTATTGATATTCCTTGCCCAGTTATAAATATGCGTGAACACATACAGTAACTCCATCCTAAGAAAGGTATGATTATCTAATAAGTTAGAACCCTCAGGAATGAGAGTTGAGATAAGTTACTGTTGATTAGATGGGGCACCCTGTTGAGTAAACTATTAAGAACTATAGAAGTTGAGTTTGAGAAGTTATCAAGATTTGCATAAGTGATAGCTAAACGTGGGAGAACTTTGAATTAATAGTGGAGCAAGACAGTGACCACTTATAACCCAGAGACCAAATGGTATGATGGGGATTGCAGTGTGTCCCAATATACATCTCTTAATTTTCCTCTCAGCAAGAAAGATCCACAAAAATTGCGGAGAAATTACTTCCTGAAGATAAATGAAGAACTAGATCTTTGTGGCAAAAAGGGTGGACTGTGGCAGTCATGATATTTTCTGGTTAGAATCTCCCACAGGAGAAAACTTGCAAAGGAGTGTAGCTAGGTGACACTTGTTCCAAGGCCTTCCTCTTGTTGAGCTGCTTTTAGTCTATTACT
Organism: Carlito syrichta; assembly: GCF_000164805.1. Classification (NCBI taxonomy): domain Eukaryota; kingdom Metazoa; phylum Chordata; class Mammalia; order Primates; family Tarsiidae; genus Carlito; species Carlito syrichta. The sequence continues at coordinate 307,924 of NW_007009537.1, read as the reverse complement.
GAACATGGTGGGAATATATAGCCAGGCCATCTTGCTCAATGAAAGACTCCTCTAATAGACAGTATTTTCACTCAGGCTCCCCAGTAGCCTTGCTGATACATTCTCAGAGCTCTACTGCAGTTTTATGTTACTTCTAAGTAATCATCTTCCTTCCTTCTCTCCTTTCGTAGGTGCCACAGCTGAATTTCAGTCTGAAGCCTCTCTGGGTCTTCTGTTTTCTCCCAGCCTTCTTCTTCCCCTGATTAATCTCTTGTACATGTAGTTTTATTTTTTAACTGCTTTTGGAGAACCTGAGATGACACAATTTATCAAAATTTGTAGTACACAGGTAAAGCAGTTTTTAAAGGAAAACACAGCATTGTACATCTATTTTATAAAGAAAAAATGTCTACAGTCAATGATCTAAGTTTCTTTCCTGAAGACATTAGAAAAAAGGGAAATTTATCAAAGTAAGCAGAAGGAAAGAAATAATAAAATATCCAACATAAAAAATAAGAAAATCAATGAGATTAGAAGTTTTGAAAAGATCAATAAAATTGATAAGCGTAGTCAATAAAAAACAGGGCACATTATTTTATTTTGTTTTTAAAATTTATTGTGGGGTGCATGTGAAGATTTGCTACATTATTAAATTGTGTGCCAGTGAGATTTGGGCTTCTAGCGATCACACTCTTCCCTGGTAGTGGACATGGTACCCAACTGGTAGACAATGAAAAATATATGAAAGGGAAGAGAAAACATCACTGCAGATTTTATAAAGTACTTAAAGGTAATAAAGAAATCATTTTAGCAATGCATGCTAATAAAATCAGCAAGTTAGATGTAGGAAACAATTACTGAATACACAAAATTATAAAAAGTCATTGATAAAAAATGTTGAAGCTGAATAGCTATGTATTTAGTGAAGAAATATAATTACTTATCCCAAACTTTCCCATGAAGAAGCTAATGACCCAGATTACTTTGATTGTAAATTTTACCAAACATTTAGAAACAAATAATACAAATTGACACAAAATTCTCCAGAAAATAGAATACATTGAAATTATTTTCAATTAATTTTATGAAGGCAGCATTGCCATGATACCAAAAACAGACAAAGACATACAGAAGAAGAGAACTTCAGACCAATATCCTTCATGAGAATAGATGTAATATTTGTTAACACAACTGTAGCTAACTGAATCCAGCAATATATAAATGATAAGGATAATATATAATGACCAAGTGAGGTTTATACCAGAAATGTAAGATTAGTTTAACATTCAAAACTCAGCCATAATTCACAATATCACCAGGCCACGTGATTGTCTCAATAGCTGCAGAAAAAAATATTTGACAAAAATTAAACACTTATTCCTGATAAAAATTCTTTAAAAATTGGCACAGAATGAAACTTCCTTTACTTGCTAAAGGGCATCTATGGAAAACCCATATCTAATACCATTCTTAATAGTGGAAGACTGAATTTTGTCTTTAAATTTTTTTCTTATAGGTTTATGGGTAGTGCAGTTGCGTTACATGAATATGCTGTATAATAGTGAAGTCTGGCCTTCTAGTGTGCCCATCACCTAATGGTGTACATTGTATCCAATAGGTATTCTTTTTAAGATTAGGAATAAAATATGGCTGTTTGTTCTCACAACTTCTTCTCAATATTGTACTGGAGATGCTAACCAGTACAATAGAGCTAGAAAAGTATATAAAAGGAAAATAATTGCAAAGGAAGAAGTAAAGCTGTCTTTGTTTTCAGTAAAACTCTAATTTTTATAAATTAAAATGCAAATAAAATTTGATGGTGGTGAGTAAGAATGAACTCTGTCAAATTTTTACTGCCACTATCTAGTTTGCTGTAATAAGTAGGTTGAAATGACAATTTATTTTTTTGAAGAAAAATTTCCTTTCAAACAGAACTAATTTCACTGGAGAAAATAATATAATGTTAGATCCATATTCTTTTCCAAACCAGGTTGTATCAAACTATCAGTGGGTATAAAACATATTATTCTAAGAAGTAAAACAATCATGAAAGCAGTATGAATTAATCTTAGAAAATGGCCTGACTAATAAAATATGGGGAAAATTACATATAAAAATATGGAATGAACAAATATAATACTATTTTCTTCCCTCAGATTTATACATATAATTTAAGCATTAGTTTTAGTACATAAATAAGTTCTTTAAAAATCTAGATAATAGAATGTAACTGACATAGTCCTTATACCTTATTTATTTTTTTTAAAGAAGAAGAAGAAATATAAATACAACCATGATTGTTTGGCTCCCAATTTAGCTATTAAACACCGATTATGTAAAATTATAGGAAAATAATGGGTAAATATAGATAATGACTAATACATCACAGAGGTAATTTCTGGTTTTTTAAGCTTCAATTCTCAGATTATTTTTATAATAATTGTGGTTTATAAATTCTGTTATATAATGTTATAATGCAAATAATGCAGTTGTTATGATCCTGAATACAAAATTACATATTTTGACACAATGTACTATTTATCTGGGAATGTTCCTATGAACAATCAAAGTTATAAGTAAAACTGTGAAAATACTTTATATGCTAAACACTGCAAAGAAATTTTGCCCTAATTCTTACCTTATAACTAGTAAATATTCTGTAGTTTTTACAATAATTTTTCATACTCACTCACTGCCCATGTTTCAGAGAGTGAGTTAACTTATCTACACAGTACTTTTCTACTATTGTGAGGAAGTAATGTAAAGAAAGTATTCTCTCTCTCACCATTTTAGTCCTGACAACCACTGTCTGGGTACCCGTTCACACATATCTAATAATCTTTATTATTATGCCTAATAATGTGAATTTAAAAAGACATGAAATGAGGATGTTTAGACTCTAATTTTGTCTCTGTCATTAACTTACTTTGTGTCTATGAATAAGTCAATTTTGGGATTCTCAGTTATCCTGTCAGTAAAATGCAAATAATGATGATTATTCCATATAGCTCAAATAATGAATATATAAAAATCATTTAATCTATGTAAATATATCATTAAGTGAACAATTTATCATTTAAACTTGATTGAGAACATATTTAGCATATATGTCCTAAGTAAGGAATTTGCAACTTAACACGAGGAAGTATAGAGTAGGAGAAAGAGCATAGTTTCTGGAATTAGAGAGACCTGCACTTGAATCCTGGCCCCATCAATTACTAGCTGTGAAATCTCAAGTTACTCAACCTTATTAAATAAATCTGCAAAATAAAGTCAGTATCTTCTTGTGGAGTTTTGGGTATTTTAGTAAATATATAATGTACCCAGTGCATAATATGTATGCTTAATGCAGGTGCAGTTGTTATCAGATGTACAATCCTCTTTCCTATGTGCCATAGCATACCATTTTAAAGCTGGAAATGAAATGATTAGTATCTATATCATCACTTCATATTACTCTGAGCATGAGGGGAATTATGGAAACAGTATCTGTAGGAGTTTTACCTGTGCATGGACATGTCTGGATGACTTTAGGCAAGATCTTCAACTCCATTTCCACATCTGTAAAAGTAGATAATAGTATCATATTTCAAGGGATTTAAGGGATGATAGATACCTACATATCAATCTATATGTATATATTTATGTCACCTAGCACTATGTCTGGCACATTGTAAATGACTGATAAATATGTAATTGTTTTGCTGATCTTAGTAACTACTGAGAGTATAAAACATTTTTGTTTTACTACTATCCATTAAACTTGCCCAAATGAATTCATTCTTTCTCTTTCCTATGTAAGATCTCTGACATGTCCCATAGTTTTTCTCATCCTTTTTAGTCATGAGAACAAATCTCATCTCAGCAATTTAAATGCCTGCTCCAGTTTAATAAGCAACATTTAAGTCACTCATTTTAAGGTTCTCCCCTATCTACTGGTGTTCTAGAAGATAGGGGAGAATCTTCTACTCCACACTGACAATCCCAGTAAGGATCTCTTTGTTCTCCAGAAAAGTAATTCTCTTGAGGAGAATTTCTTTTTTAAATGACCTCAGGCTTGTGTTTACCCAAAGATTAGCTTGGTCCAAGGGAAAATTCATGTTTCCTTGTCCCATTGTTTGTTAAAGTACAGTTTCTTTCTTTTTTTTTCTTGTCTCTCTTTTCTTGATGCTTCTGGCCAAAATTTCATGGGACATACATGAGGCACTCAGAGTGATCATAAAGACCCGCTGGCAGTTAATGTTCATGTTCTTAGCAAGAGATGGTTGAGGGCTGGAAGATACATGCAGCTCACTAATAAATATCCCTGAACTCACTTCCTCTTGACTCTGTTAACTTTTCAGACTTCTAATCTTAGCCTGCAGTGAGAGGGAAGCCTTTAGCACTTCAAGAACTCTCTCCAGGGTTCTCTTCTCTCCTCTTAAAGTTCGAGTAAGTGTTCTAAATTTGACAGAGTCAGTTTCACATTTGATAGCATATTTTGCATGTAATCACTCACTATAAGATCTGGAAAATACTGTATTTGGTTTCTATTGTATAGTTCTCAGATTTAGAGGTATCAGCCTAAGGCAGAGTAATCCCATTTAAACATTTGTTAGAGATATTTAATATTATACATTCAATCAAAGAAATTGGCAGTAGTGGGAAACTGCGGGGGTAGAGGGGAGGGTGGGATTGGCAGTTGAGGGAAACTGCCAAGGGAGGGAGGGGCATGCTTTATCAACAAGGATACCTGTATAATGAACATTTGTATACTTCACCCTGAATTGTACCCCATATCTAAAAAAAATAAAGCCTACTAATTTAAAAAAATAAACATTTAAAGTAATTACTCATAAGAAAAACAATGAAGTTGGTTACTTCATGTACAGATATATCATAGTGCTTTATTTAAAAGAAACAATACCAATGAGAAACTGCCAGGGAAGGAGGGGTGGGATTGGCAGTTGAGGGAAACTGCCAGAAGAGGGGGGCACACCTCATCAACAAGGGTACCTACATAATGGACATTTGTATACCTAACCTGAATTGTACACCACATCTTTAAAATAAAAATATAAATAAATAAATAAATAAATAAATAACTTCAAAAAAAAATAAAAAGGTAAAATCATTATACAGGAATTTAAAACTCCACAATTTTGATCTCATGAAAAAATTCTGAAGCTGGAATTATACTGCATTGTGCTATCACATCATTATTAACTATCGTATTAACAGCTGTGAGAGGGCATAATTAGTAGATCAATTTGATAAAACTAAATTTAGATAAAACTAATTTTTTTAGTGTTTATGAAATAATGGAAGTTAGAATTAAAAGGAACAGATAAATATGACTAATTAATGCTGAGTCTGAAGTTGCACGATCAGTTCAATTTTTTTATGACAGAGAGGCTTCTCTTTGATTCTATAGAATTAGTTTAAAATTTTCTCTATATAAATATTCAAAACTCTTTTTGCAGTGATTGGCTATGCCATCATGAAACATTGTAGACTTTTTCCTGATATAGACACAGTCATAGAGATATTGTACTTGCTTATAAAAAAAATCTATACCTCAAAGGAAAGTTTTCTTTAGAAAACAACCAACCAAGTAAGCAACAAACAGTCGAACAGTGAAAGGTGGTATTGTCTTTTTAGGTCTACAAACAGCTGAATATATTCTGTATTCTAAGTACTATCGAGGTGCAAAGAAGACACAATGCCTGCACTCATGGAGCTTACAGCTTAGACAAGGATGATAGGAGTAAACCTGAGCAAATGATTTCCAGAGGTGCCAGAAATATTAGCAAGGGTAGGAACTGAGGTTTAAGAGTTTGAGTTTCAGTATGACTATATATTAGAATTTGAGGTGAGGAAAAGGGGTCATCTATGATAAAGAGTAAAACTGATGGATTGAGATAAGACTAGATTTTGTAGTCTTGTTTAGGAGTTTAGACTTTATCCTAAGGGCAATAGACAATAAATTAAGAATTTTTTTTTTTTTTTTTGGCTGGAAAGTGAGAAAGCAGAATTTATTGAGAAGACAGAAAAGCTCCCACAGTGGGAGAGGACTTGAGTGGGCTGCCCAGATAAGAATTCTAAGTTAAATAATAAACTTATGAGTTTGAAAATTTTTTATAGATTATAAATTCCTTGATGGCAAGGTTCATTTTTTTATACTTTCAATGATATCAACATTTAGTCTAGTGCTGTATACATGGTAGTTGCTAAATAAATATGTTCATTAATGATGAGGAGAAAGACTTACTCCTAGAACATTAATTTTATGAGAACCCACGAATAAAAGTAATTCCCTAAAAGCAACTGAATTTCAGGCTAAAGGAGAATGCAATATATACTTTTAAATGTTTGTGTCATTTTCTCTGTATATGAGACTTTGGGAAAGTATGAGAATAGCATTAATGGAAAATTAAGTTTTCATTAAAGTTACACAATCCTAGATTTTAATTTTCTACTTGAACATAACTACGTGGTAAGTGACCTTAGGCCTTAGCTTTCTTCATCCATGAAGCCAAGGTAATAATACTTTGTTAATAAAGTTGTGAAAATTAGATAGCAGAATGAGTGTAGTAAAATACCTGACTCAATAAATAACAGTGATATTCCATATTTATGAAAACTTTTAAATATTTTTGTTTCACAACTTACTGTTTTACATTCATAGTGACACTTGCTCAAATAATTTAAAAATTCCATTTATTCTCCTTATTATAAAATGACACATACTAACTCTTATTGTAATTTTTTTCAAAAGTTAATTTTCGTTTATTTTCCTCATGGTCACTAAGTATAAAGCACTGAATAAAGCACATGTATAAATCATCTATGGAAGAAAAAACAATGAATTCAGCTCCTAGTGGGTAAGTGAGAAGCAGGGAAGGTTATGTGGCAGAGATTGTGTTCTGAATAAAAGCTCGTAATCAGCAAGGAACCTTACAGATTTGAAGTGACTACACCCAAAATTTCTTTGGAAATGTTAATAGCAGCGTGTCCAAATTTTGTTTTAAGAATATTTAGTTGAGAAAATTTTAAAGTAATGTCTGCAATTAACAAAATTCATGTGCTAATAGTTTAACATTAGCAGTGAAAACTCAAGGTGGAAAAAAATTGCATGCTTATTTCTTTCAAGATTAAAAACAGTCATTAAGTACAGGTTTATGTTCAAGGAAAAAAACAGAGAAATTCCAAATTGCTCTACCATGTATAATGCATAGTTACGTAAAAACGTAATCTAATCCTATCTCATTCTAAACACTTTAGAAAAATAATATTTTTAATGAGTAAAAACACAAACAGAATTCATTTATCATGGCTCTGTGACTGAGTACCCAAGAGATGTCATCATCACCATCATTAGAAGTTGCCCTTCCACAATTTCTCCTCCTTAAAATGTTAGGGTTTCAAACGGAAGGCAGGAAGATAATATGGGAGTGATGGGCAAAGGCAGAAATAACAGAACAGCAATAAATACAGCATATACTTGGAATACGTGTCCAGATTGTTCCCTTTTAAGAAATTCAGGCTTATCCTTAGATGTCAGCTCAAGATGTTCTTCTCAGAGAGATCTTCCTTAATCCCCCTGTTATGGATTAAATTGTGTCCCCCCAAAAAGATATGTTGAAGTACTAACCCTCTGATGAAAGATTTTGGAGACACAGAGACACATAAGAAGGAAGGCCATATGACGATGGAGGGAGAGACTGAAGTGACAGAGGTGCAAGCCAAGGAATGTCAAGGATTGCTGGCAACCACTGGAAGCTAGGAAGAGGTGGAGAAGGATTTTTTCCCTAGAGACTTTACAGCAAGTGTGATCCTGCCAACACCTTGATTTCAGATTTTAGTCTTTAGAACTGTGAGAGAATAAATTTCTGTTGTTTTAAGCCATTCAGTATGTGGTTATTTTTTTTTTTTTTATGACAGGCCTAGAAAGCTAATAATATATACCAGACTACATCTAGTCCCTTGTTATAAACTTTATGAGATTTTGTTCCCCCCGAATCCCTTTCAATATTAAAGTGAATGAATTAATATGTAATTAGTTTTAAATGCTTTTCTTTGCCTGTAGAATGTAAGCAGAATATTCTATGAACAAGGATCATGAATGTTTATATTTCTTTCTATATCCTCAGTACTAGTACATCGCCTGGAATAAATAGGCACTCAATGAATATTTGTTAAATAAACTCATCTACTGTTTCTTTGTAAATGCATGTACAAATATTCTGAAGTCAAGTCTATTAGTTTCTATGTCAGTTAGAACTCTTTTGGTTGCATGCAATGGAAAACAAAAAATTCAAACAGATAAAACAAATGAACAAGAGAGTTACTTACTGGCTTTGAATCTTAAAAGTCAAGTGGTATAACAAACCTTGGCTGAAGCCTGATCTATCAGTTTAAACAATATTATCAAGATGTGAGTTCTCTCTGTCTTTCTGTTCTGACTCCACTTATGTCAGTTTTATCCTTGGGACTTACTTGGTGGCTACTCTGGTGATCACAGAATGACTAAGGCTCCACAAATTTGCTGAAAAGCAAATTTAGTACTTTCAGGAAATAAAATCAACATACAAAAATCAGTAACATTTCTATATACTAATAATGAACCATCTGAAAAGAAAATTAGGAAAACCATCCTATTTACATTAGTAACAAAAAAAAATTAAATACTTAGGTGTAAATTGAACCAAGAAGTTGAAGACTTGTATACTTAAAACTATCAAACAATAATGAAATAAATTGAGGAAAACATGGATAAATGGAAAGATAATTTATGTTCACGGATTAGAATTTATATTGTGAAAATGTTCCTACTACCCGAAGTGAACTACAGGTTAAATGCAATCCCTATCAAAATTCCAATATAATTTTTAACAGAAATAGGAAAAAACAATTCTTAAAATTTCATGGAAGCACACACACACACACACGCACACACACACACACACACACACACACACAACCCAGAAAACAACCAAAATAGTCTTGAGCAAAAATAACAAAATCAGAGGTAACAGACTCCTGATTTCAAAACATTATAAAGCGATTATAATCAAAGCAGAATGCTACTGGCATAGAATGAGACACATTGACTGATGGAACAGGATAGGAAACTCAGAAATAAGCCCCTATATTTATGGTCAAATTATTTTTGACAATAGTGCCAAGAACACACAGTGTAGAAAAGACAGTATCTTCAGTAAATGGTGTAGGGAAAATTGACTATTCACATGCAGAAGAATAAAATTAGAGGCTTATCTTATACTATACATAGAGAGTAACTCAAAATGATTAAAAACTAAAATATAACCCCAAACTATAAAACTACTAGAATAAAACAGAAAATCTCCATGGGAAAATTTTTTTTGGCTATGACCCCAAAAGCACAGACAACAAAAATCAACATAAATGAGAAGGCATCAAACGATAAAGCTTCTGCACAACAAAAGAAATAACAAAGTAAAGAAAGAGCCCACGAAATAGAAGAAAATACTAGCAAACCATACATCTGATAAGGAATTAATATCCACAATATATAAGGAACTCAAAAACATAGAAAAAAAACCCAAATAAACAAAAATAAGCCTGATTAAGAAACAAAAGATTTGAATAGATATTTCTCAAAAGAAGACACACAAATGGCCAAGCATGACATGTAAAATGCTCAGCATCACTAATCATCACTAATCATCAGTAGGGAAATGCAAATTAAAACCACCAGGAGATATCACTTCATACCTCTGAGAATGGCTTTTATCTAAAAGACAAAGGCGAAGTGTTAGAGAGGACATGGAGCAAGGGAACTCTTACACAGCATCGGTGGGAATGTAAATTAGTACAGACACTATGAAAAATAATGTAGAGGTTCCTACATTAAAATAGGACTGCCATATGATCCAGTAATTCAACTTCTGAGTCTATATCCAAAGGAACTGCAATCACTATATTGAGGAGATATCTGCACTCCCAGGTTCTTTGCAGCTTTATTCATAATAGCCAAGTTATAGAATCAATCTAAGTGTCTATCAACAGATAAATGGAAAAAGAAAATGTGGTGTACATAGAAACAATGAAATGTTATTCAGACTTTACAAAGGGGAAAAATTCTGTCATTTGTGATAACATAGATGAATATGGAGGACATTATATTAAGTGAAATAAGTCAACTACAGAAAGACAAACACCACATGATCTTATCTATACATGACATCTAATAAAGATGAGCTCATAGAAGTAAAGAACGGAATGGTGGCTGGGGGCAGTGACTCATGCCTATAATCCCAGCACTTTGGGAGACCAAGATGAGAGGATTACCTGAGTTCAAGACCAGCCTGGGCAACTTGGTGAGATCTCCTCTCTACAATACATTAAAAAATTAGCTGGGTGTGGTGGCATGTGCCTGTAGTCCCAGCTACTTGGAAGGTTGAGGTGGAAGGATTACCTGAGCCCAGCAGGTAAAGGCTGCGGTGGTCGTGATCATGTCACTGCATTCCATTCCAGCCTGGGTAACAGAGTGAGACTCTGACTCAAAAAAAAAAAAAAAGAATGAAATTGTGGTTACCAGAAGCTGGGTGGCCGGACAGGACGGGAATGGGAAATTATTGATAAAAGGGCACAATGTTTCAGATAGATAGACAGGAGGAATAGATTTTTGAGAGCTATTGCACAGCAGGGTGACTATAGTCAATAATAATATATTGTATACTTCAGAATAACCAATAACCAGGAGTAATTTTAAATGCTTCACCATAAAAAACAATAAGTGAGATGATAGATATATTAATTAGCTTAATTTAATCATGCCATATTGTAGACATATATCAACACGTTGCATTGTATGGCATCAATGTATCCAATTATGGTTTTTCAACCAAAACTAATTATACAATTTAAATATAACTAAGGCATCTGGCATCTGCAAGCCTCACACACTGGACTCTTACCGTTTACGAGGGCAATGATCAATGATTATAGCTGTCCACAGGAGATTCATGTCATGAGCTTTTTTTTCTGTTTATTTGTCCAAAATTGGACAAATTTGCATTCTTGGACCAACCAGAGAGCTTAATTCAAAGGCTGGAGATAATTATTCATTCTACCTTAACGACATGGCTAAGGACTTGGGAGGAATAAATTCCATAAGAAAATCTGAATTATATCGGGAGGAAATAGGAAAAGTGGATGCCAAGGTGGCAACCAATGAATGTCTACATCGGTTATCATAACATTTCTTTGGGTTGGAAATGTTTAACTTATTCATGAGAAATTTTGTGTCATAGAGTAAACTAGGTGAATTGCCTTTAAAATGGAAAACACATTTGAACAAATGAATGCAAAGTCATTTGTGTTCTAGACTTGGTTTTAGGATGCCTATGGAATACATTTAAACTGTCTTATTCTTATGACACTTGACATAGGTATAAATATTAAATTAATGCAGTTTTTATTCTTGTTGTTGATATAACCCTCTTAGCCTATTTAGAATAAAATCACGTATCTTGCAGAAGATAAATTGTAGTGACTATGGTCATAATGGAATTTTTGTCTCAAATTTGATAGACATTCTTCAGGTGACTCATAAACATAATTCTATCATCTAAGTTAAATTGACAAATTTACTGACATTAAGGTGATATAGAAAATGTTGATAAACCTGAGAGGTACACTATTATCAATTTACCAATGTTTAACAATGATGCTTTAGCAGGAAAGTTAGTCTATTAAATGGGTTATTTTACCCATATATGAACGTGAGAAAATTTCGATTTATACAAAGATTGTAGAAGACAGTTATCTGAGGTTATCCCCGATAGCACCGATATGCAAAAGTATAATACTGGTAGGTAATGTTGACTGACTACTTACAAATGTATATACAAATATAGCTTAAGTGCCAATGATACATAGAATGTGCTTGCAATCTAAAAAATGTACATTCGTTTTTGCTTTATTATATAGAATTGCCTTATGCATATCTATTAAAATAAGTGAATAGGCAGAATGCATAAGTATTTGCAACACTCTTCTAGGAAGAGAGAGACAGGAATATAAATTTTGGCAGGTTTGAGTACTCTGTCTCTAAAGAAGGTTTTGCTATGGTAGGGGATTGATACAATTTGAGCAAAATATTTTTCAAGAACATCCAATGATCTGTGATTTTTTTTTTTTTTTTTTAAAGTTGTAGTCTCACTCTGTCACCCATACTGGAGTGCAGTGGCCGCTCCCAGCCACCGCAGCCTCGACCTTCTGGGCTCCGGCAATCCTTCCGCCTCAGCCTTCCGAGTAGCTGGAACTACAGGCATCCGCTACCACGCCCGGCTGATTTTTTGATTTATTGTAGAATGAGGTCTCTCCAAATTGCCCAGGCGGGTTTGAACCCGTGGGCTCAGGCAATCTAGTCACCTCAGCCTCCCAAAGGCGCAGGATTACAGGCTGAGCCACCGAGCCCGGCGATCTGTGATTTTATGCTCACTGAACGGATTTTTCTGATTACCTTCCTGAATGTCTAATTTATAGGAAAAGGGTTGCCCTGGCCATCGGGCTAAAGTATTGATGCACACTCTAATTAAAATTAATAAACTGGCATTCCATTTTTCAAATAGTGTCCTGTGAGTTTGACAAATTTGTCTTATCTGTCCAGAAAGGACTGCTGAAGTGGAATTCCTGGAGCAGTCCAGCTGGGCTCAAACATAGCGACTACTCCACTGAGTGGTCCCTAAATCTCCCCCCACCACCCATCAGTCACATGTGTTAGGATAATTAATGTAAGCAAGGTTAAGAGAGGAGAACTGTAATTGTCATCTATAAAGAAAATAAAAGAGGAAACAATATGTTATAAATAAACTCAGATAAGCAGTGTTCAGGATTCCTGGGCAAGGAACTCTGCAATATAACTACAGCACATCCACCAGAGTGTTTACCTGTGGGTCCCATCTACAAGGGTGTATAGTAAGTCTTCATTTACTGTTGTGGATAGGTTCTTGAATACTGTGAATTTAAGCAAAACTAATATATTTAATGAAATCAATTTTACAGTAGGTTAATTGATATAAATAAGAGTTAAGTTCCTACTGTTTATTTCTGGTCACAAAAACATTACCAAACATCTAAATAAAGGCCTCAAACACCTCTAATATAAAACATCGAAATAAATGTGAGCTAAATTTACCTTTAAGAAAGATTAGCAAAAACAAGTAATGTAATTATTTGCTCAATTGTTGGTGAATCCATAAGTAATGGTGGTAACAGTGATGGGATAAATCAAAGAATCTATGTTTGCAAAATGGAAATTGTCAAGAGCATCTCCTACTACCAGGAAATTTTTTAAAAGTCACAAATAAGGCACCTTGGTGAGCTATTTTTGTCCGTCCCACATCGTTTATTTTGTGCATATGCATGATGACCATGTACTTTATAGATTTTTATTTTGCAGTTATCTTTATTCAGTCCATTCATTTTCAAATCTGCTTATTCTAGTTCAGAGTCACTTTAGGGCACAAGGCAGGAACCAACCCTGGACAAGATGACATTCCATCGCAGGGTGCACTCACTCCAGTTAACCATGAAGACATGCCAATTCACCTAATGTGCACAGCTTTGGGATGGGGGAGAAAACTGGGGAACCCAGAGAAAACTCATGCTGATATGGAGAGAATGACAAAACTCCTCACAGAGAGTGACCTGACGGGAATTGGTAATTTTTCTCATCAATGTTATAATAAAACAACATGGAAAACAAAACAAAACAAATGATGTTATTAGAGACTGCTGTATATTGCAATACACTTTGAGTCTAAACTCAAGGTCTTGTGTTAATTTGCCAGACATTAACATTTAGCTATGTCTCAAGGAAGAAAGAGACCCAGTAAGTTTAGCAAGGTTTTCTTAGATTTTTAAATGTTTTCTTCCCAATGTACATTCCAAATTAGATGGAAAAAGGCAAAAATAATTAGATAGGTAATAAATAAATACATAAGCTCTTTTTAAAGATTTGGAAGATTTTTTTCTGTAACATTTAATTCATTTAAACAGTCATGGCAAGGTTACACAGTTAAACGACGTACAGGAAATGCCAGTTCTACTGCTCTGATTTTAACTATTAAGACAGAACACTTTGGGACCCGCCTGGGCAACTTGGCGAGACCTCATCTCTACAATAAATCAAAAATTAGCTGGGCGTGGTGGTGCACGCCTGTAGTTCCAGCTACTTGGAAGGCTGAGGCGGAAGGATCACCGGAGCCCAGCAGGTCGAGGCTGCGGTGGCCGGGAGTGGCCACTGCACTCCAGTCTGAGTGACAGAGTGAGACTCCAACTCAAAAAAAAAAAAAAAAAAAAAAGACAGAAGTCTACTATGTGACTGTTTTGTTCTCGCTACTCATTCATTCATTTATTCAGCAATTGTGTATTGTGTGCCATAATACAGTGGTGAGCAAGATATGCAGATCTGTCCTCACTGAGAAGAAAGGCAGTTATAGAAACAATTACCCTTAATAATAATAAGGACTCATCGTGTGTCATGTAGACCTTCCACTAGTTAGCTCCATTAGTTAAAGTAGCAATTCAGCTATTTTTCTGCCATGAGCTTGTAGATAGATGATATTTCCGATGCGATACCACTTATTTGGGCAATAGTCAAGGTTATGTTCGGTAATCATCAAGGCTACTAATTCGGTTACTTCTCTTCTCATTAGAAATATATATTGGAACCTAAGTGGGTGTGAATAACATAATGTAGATAACCTGAAATAACTTGAAAGGAAATAAAAGAATCTTGAAAGTAAATTATTCTTAAAATGACCTGCTTGTTACAAATCTCAATATTGATAACACACCATCATCTTAGGGCCACTTGTATACGCAACACCCAACCACCAACTTCATGTTAGTTAGTTAACACTTTAAACAATAGCTTTTAAAACACAACTGGTTTGAAAGAAAGTATTCATGATAAGTATGACAGTAAAGGTGACATATCTTTTATACATGAATAATTTATGAACTTCCCAAAGAATATGGACAAATGGCATGAGAACATTATGTATATGTAATAAAATAATGCAATGATTAATAAATGCATGAACAAATAGCCCAACTGCAACTAATTATGCAAATGAAAATAACAAGATAACTAGATATTATTTTTTACATATCAAATGAAAAAAGATTAAAAGGAAATGTAATACCTGTCACTGGGAGGCTATAGTTGATATAGCATTCTTTCTTGTATACTTCTGGTAAGAACACAAATTAATATAACCTTTCATGGTTTATTGCTTTTAATTGCAAGACAAAGAATGCACAATTTAATGTCATCAGAGAAAGAGTCAAAACTGAAATTATACATAATTAGAGTTAAAGAATCTTTACATTAATTCCAAAACAGTATTAACCAAAGAGCTTCCAAATGGACCCATAAAGAGACTTCCATTATCCCCAGATGCAGGAACTCAGGGTGGGAAAGGAAAATGATAGAGAAGAGGAAGGGTGAGAGAGGCTTCCTGAGGTTGGAAACTCATCAATCCATGAAAATGAGGAAGCAGGCATATTTTCCTCAGCAGATTTCAGCACAAGGACAGAAGTTTTTGAAGACATCAAGGCACTATAGAGATGAAAATGGGGTAGACTGGAGGAAAAGGAAAAGTTTGGTGCATGATACATTACAGCATGGAGCAGGTGACATAACTGGGTGCGGGTGGAACTGGTTTAGAAGTAGAATAGCTGCTGTCAACCCCCTGCAGAAATTTCCTCTTCCCTAGGATCTAGCTAACAATAATAGGTTGGAATGTTAGGGAAAGATAGTTTCCTGCTATGTTCACACTGCTTGGTGTTCAGGCTGCAATGTCAACTTGGACTTTCTAGCTCCTCTTCATCCAGCAGATAATGAGGACAAAATGTCCACTCTCTTTTGCTAGGTGGCAAAGTGCCCCACTTAATAAAGTGCGTGAAATGCTTACATATTCCTTCTTACTCCTCCCCACTCAGGAATTAAGAAAGGAATTTTTCTTTCTTTAATTTTACTTTTACATTTCTTTCGCCTCTCCTTTCCTCCCTCCCTCCTGGTTTTACTTCCTTTCCACCTACCTTCTCTTTTTTGGATACAGAACAAAGGAGAACAGCTCTTTTTCCCTACTCAGCCTCTGGAAGTAGAGGTAGGGATTGAAAGAAGGAGTCTATGAAGATTTCCATGACTACAAGGAAAGTGTGTGGGTGGAAAGTGTAAGTGAAAATGTGGGGGTGAGGGGCGGGAGGGAGAAGAGATAGTAAGAAGAGTCAATGTGCTATAAAGATGGGAAAAACATATAATGTGTGAAAAGACAGAAGGAAGTCCCTGTGGGATACTATCTAGGCACTCTGTACCAGTTAAGAGAATATATAGCTAGAGAATAGTAGCATGAATATGTAGCAAGTTTACAGATTAAAGCTTTAAGCCCATATAATGTGTTCAAAGATAAGTTAGTTAAATTGGATTTGCAATTCTCAACTTTTCATACTTTCCTGGACTGTATGGTTGGCATCTATTACTTTAATCTGGAGTTATAATGTGTGTGTGTGTGTGTGTGTGTGTGTGTGTGTGTGTGTGTGAATGCTTGCTTAAAGAAAGGGACCATTCCTTACCTAATCAGTGAAGGCAGGTGCACCATCAAGAAGGAAAGAGAACAAACAAATTTTTTGGGAAGGTTGTCAAAGCTAAGAAACCTAGTAACTGGAGTGAAATACATCAAAATGCTGCCTATGGTTACACAAGGGAGTAGGGCCCTGGACTGGTATTCTTTTTTCACTACCTTTCCTCTTACTCTTTTTCTTATTAAAAAAAAAAAATTTAATCTGTATTTTCTGTGATTTCCACATCAAGAAAAAAATGCCTTTTTAAAGCTAAAAACAGCAATTTATTAAAAGATTTTTTTTCCACAGTGAGCACTCGGGACATGAAAAAACTTAAGGATCATGGCCTTTAACTAGGAGATTTTGTCTATTGGAAATGGCATGTTTTATTTATTTGTTTATGTATTTCTTATTTTTTAAAATTTATTTTAATTTAAAGATATGGGGTACAATTCAGTATTAGGTATATAAGTGGTCATCATACAGGTAAAGTTTGGGCTTCCTTTTGGTCCCCACTTTGCCTGGTTTGAGATCAGGTACCCTTATTAATGTCATGTGCCTGCCCTCCCCTCCGGCAGTTCCTGGCTACTGCCAATCCCTTTCTTATAATATGGTAGATATTCAGAGTCTACTTATGAGTGTGAGAACATGTGGCACTCTCAGTTTTTTGCTTCTGTGACAAATTACCGAGTATTATAGACTCTAAGTCTATCCAAGTTGCTGCAAAATCCATAATTTTGTTCTTTATGGCTGCATAATATTCCATTGTGTATATGTACCACATTTTTTTATGCAGTCTAGTTTAATGTGCAGGAGGTTGGTTTCATGTTTTTGCTATTATAAATGTGCTGTAATAAATGTGTGTGCAGGTATCTTTATTGTAGAGTGATTTAAGTTCCTCTGGGTATATTCTCAGAAAGAGGATTGCTGGGTCTTATGGAAGGTGAATTTCTAGTTCTTTTAGGAATTGCCTCAATGTTTTCCGTAGAGGTTGAACTAGTTTGCATTCTCACCAACAGTGTAGAAGCAGTCCCTATTCTCTGCATCCTCACCAGCATCTGTTGTTTTTGTTTTATTAATGATGACCATACTTACTGGAGTTAGGTGGTAACTCAATGTGGTTTTGATTTGCATTTCTCTGATGATCAGTGAGGCCGCGCATTTTTTCATGTGTCTGTTGGCTGCTTGTATGTCTTCTTTGAGAAGTGTCTATTCATGTCTTTTGCCCACTTTTAATGGGGCTGTTTGTTTTTTTCCTTTCAGCGTGTTTGGGTTCCTTGTAGATCCTGGATGTTAGGCCTTTGTCAGATATATAGTTGGCAAATATTTTTTCCCATTCTATGGGCTGCCTCCCTGCTCTCTTGACGGTTTCTTTTGCTTTGCAGAAGCTTAAGAAAAAATGTCTTTAGAAGAGTGACACTGTTTTACATGTTTGTAAATCTCTTTAATAGAATGCAGACAGATTTTTCTATGTGTGTTCAATCTATTGCAGTTGGTTGCTTTGGTTGGAGTACATGAAAAGTAGTTGGAAAAGTGGGCAGTATTTTAATAGTCTTTTCAGATAGTTGTGAATATTTATAGATACTATACCAAATGTGATACTATACTAAAACTTGACAATTAATAGTTTCTTACAGGTTAGTTGTAGTGTGTTTTCTAAAATAATATCAAAGAAGTTTTCTTAATTTGTTTTGTACATGATTACATTGAAATCCATTGATCAGTTTTGCATTTGGAATGGATGTTTTTCCAAGCAAGATTTTATAACATCATGCACTTGTTGGAATTTTGCAGATCTTCTACATGTTGATATATTTCATTGTACTACAGTTTAAAAATCCTTTTTTTCTATCATCATCTATCCCATCAGGAAATTTGTTAAGTATTGCAAAAATAGAAAGGTCATGGTGGTAGAGATAAGTTTTCCAAAATTTGATTTTACTCTTGAAATAAAAATTTTATCATTGACAAAAAATACATTTGCTTTCTTTTTTTTGAGCTGGAGTCTCACTCCATTGCTCAGGTCGAGTGCAGTGGCATGCTCACAGCCACCGCAGCGTCAACTTGCTGAGCTCAGGCAATCCTTCTGTCTCAACCTTTCAAGTAGCCAGAACTACAGGCGTGTACTACCATGCCTGGTTAATTTTTTGATTTATTGTAGAAATGATGTCTTGCCAAGTTGCCCAAGCTGTTACTGAACTCGTGGGTTCAGGCAATTCACTCACCTTGACCTCCCAAAGTGCTGGGATTACAGGCTTGGACCACTGCGCCCGGCCAGCTTTTTTTCAAATGAGAAACTTACTTTTATTCATGTTTTAAAAGATGTCCACCAAATGCTCTAGTCTGAATAACTATGATGTGACGGCAAATTGTTCTTGCAAGTAAAAATGGTGTTACATAAAACGTGAAGTTAATTCAACTTATAACTCAAACAATCACACAAGTGTTTTTTAAGACAGCCAACCTATTCTGGAATGCAGCAGAAGTGCTTTATGCAAACTTCCCATTTGTCACACAATATTAAAAGTGTGTGTACTCAAGACTTTCAATGTAATATCATTAACTTTTTAATTCTACTTAAATGGCATTTTGGAGTAAATCCAGCACTTTCTACTCTGAATGCTTATCTGTGATTACTGCTACAGTTTGGTGCCATTGCCTTAAATCATGCTGAAGTAATAGTCTTAATTTACTTTGTTTTTGTTCTGTCTGTGCAAATATCAACACAAAAAAAGATTAACACTTTTTAATTATTAGAAAATAATCTTGACCTCATGAACTACCTGAAAGGGTGAGAATTTTTTTTTTAAAAGAAGATTGTGGATATATTTAAAACCCTGTGTTCTCCACTCTAAAACTTACTTGCCACACTTTCTTTTTTTTTGAGTTGGAGTCTCACTCTGTCGCCCAGACTGGAGTGCAGTGGCCGCTCCCGGCCTCTGCAGCCTCGACCCACTGGGCGCTGGAGATCCTTTCGCCTCAGCCTTCCAAGTAGCCAGAATTACAGGCACGTGCTACCATGCCTAGCTGATTTTTCTTGATTTATTGTAGAGAGGAGGTCTCTCTAAGTTGCCCAGACAGGTCTCGAACCTGCGGGCTCAGGCAATCCATTCACCTCAGCCTCCCAAAGCGTGGAATTACAGACTGAGCCACCGAGTCTGGCGACTTGCCACCCTAACTAGACATAACCATTATCCACGAGGGTATGTACATTCTTACCATAGTGCATGTATACTTTTACTACATATATACTTGTTTATCTACAATAAGTATCATTTCCGGTGGTTTCAAACATTACCTAAATTATATTTTACATGCTATTTCACTATATCATACATATTTCTATGCAACCTATTTTATTCTTTTCTATAATATGTCTTGATATACATGTTGATCCATGTAGATACACTTCATTTATTTTAAAAGTTGCACAATATCTCATTGTATAAATATTCCAATTTCTAACTACCTATAAATAAATATATAGGTAATATTTATCTAGTTCTGTTCACCTGTTAATAGTCAATTGTGTAATTTTCATGATTTTGGTACTACAAATACCCCTGGATTTAACACCCATACACATATCTCCTCATGTACAGGCATGACAGTTTCTTATAAGAATTTATTTAAGCCGGGTTCGGTGGCTCAGCCTGTAATCCTGTGCCTTTGGGAGGCTGAGGTGAGTGGATTGCCTGAGCCCACGGGTTTGAGACCCGCCTGGGCAGGCGAGACCTCATCTCTACAATAAATCAAAAAATCAATGGGGCATGGTAGCGCATGCCTGTAGTTCCGGCTACTTGGAAGGCTGAGGTGGAAGGATCACCGGAGCCCAGCAGGTCGAGGCTGCGGTGGCCGGGAGCGGCCACTGCACTCCAGTCTGGGCAACAGAGTGAGACTCCAACTCAAAAAAAAAAAAAAAAAGAAAGAATTTATTTAAAAGAAGTCCTGGGCTATGCTGATTGGTAAAAAAAATTAAAAAGTGGAAAAAAGTAATATAAGATGATGAACTTAGCCTATGCCATTGATGTTATAAATCCATGTATTTTTATGTTTGACACGTTATGGAATAAACTATTCTGGTTTTAACTGGAAAGCAAGTGACTATAATGAACTATTTGTAATACTATATGTATGAGAAAATATATTTCAAATTTTAAACAAAGTGAAATCAAAGGTCTGTGTTTTATGATGTAATGTGCCTCTAAGATGAGAGTTGTTAATCTTTGTAAAATTCTTCCTCCAGAATTCAGTAGTAAAATAATAACAGGGAATAACCTTTAGAAATAATATTAATATATGGCACATTAAACTCTAAAAGCCTGTGTTTAGCACAGGTAAGCTCAAAGAGAATCTCATTTCTTAGTATGTAAGAGAATTAAAGAAAGAAGATGGAAACTATTTTTCACTAAAGTCTATAATCATTGTTCCAATTTCAGAAGACTGAGGATAAACTAAAAATGTTGGATAATAGAGATTCATTATCATGACTTAAAGGAAACAAATTACCCTCCCATAAATTCTGGGTAATTTGTCTTTTTCAGGCTATCTAATAATGAATTTTTATTTGTTTACAGATTGAGTAGGGATACCTTTTTCACAAATGTCCAGGGCAACCTGCCATCTTTTATCTGTCTTCATTTATCTGAAGTTTGTGTGGACTTAGAATTTTTATTTTAT
This sequence comes from Carlito syrichta, assembly GCF_000164805.1. Lineage (NCBI taxonomy): Eukaryota > Metazoa > Chordata > Mammalia > Primates > Tarsiidae > Carlito > Carlito syrichta. The sequence goes on along the minus strand of NW_007009537.1, from coordinate 286,663 downwards.
TTTTGAACCAAAGTAGATAGATAAGTATGAAATTCTATATTTACTGACTGAGATGGCATAACCATTTCTAACAACCAATTTCATGTAGTCACATGTGTACTATCACTGTGTTCATCAATAAAGACCTAAGCGGAATTATCAGTATGTGAGGAAAACATGAGCTACTGAATTGGTTATAAGCTAATAAAAAAACCCCTTCCTATTAACTGAGTAGTCTTTTAAAAATTCTCAGGCACCAGGGAAAAAGACTTTTTATGCTCATATTTTCCTAAGCAGAAAACTGATAAATTATTAGTTCTCTGTGTGTTATTTATTCCTCATTAAAGTCATTACTGCCTGTGGGAGCTTTTGGGAGGCAATTAAGTTTATCAATTCTTATAACACATCATTCAGAAACTTTTAAGAGTCAATTTAGAGTAATTAGCTATAGTAACTTTCAAAAAGTCTGAATAAATAAGTTTGTCATTAGTTTTTAATAAATGATCTAAAACTATATTAACTTTACAAAGCTGTTTATGGTCGCATTTTTCAAGATTCATTCCAAAGGAAGAGATAAAAACTTGCTTAATTTCTTTGAAAATATAAAAGTTGAAAAAGTAAATAACCTTTTTGATTACTGATATTTTACATAAAAATCTCACAGGACTAAGTCAAGGGATTTAAGGACAAATGTAGCTTTTAAACATTTGTTACACTAAATAGTTAAGGACTTTATTGACTTCACATAGATATTTTTCTGCAGAATTGCATCATATTTCTAAATAGAAAAGAGTCAGTAAAACAAAGATTACTGCATAGATAATATTAAGTCCTTACTATGCTATTAAAATGTATAAATATGTTCCAAAATATTACAGTTTCATAAACAAAACACAGAATTGGAGGGGAGGACACATAAACAGAAGAGTCACCTATACCTACAGACTTCCTCTAGACCTTCCAAACTCTTCCCATGTGCTAGTACATTTTAAAAAACTGTCAAAACTCCATAAAAGTAGCTACAAAAATTATAAAACAACGTGTGCTTTTGTTTCATATTAATGTGAAAATCAGAAGTATTCCATCAAGTCAGAATATAAAATCACAGAAAAGATATGTTTTCCTAGTGTTTACTCTTACCACAATCAAGTAATGTGTCCTCTTCGCTACCATTTTAATTATCTATGCCCCTGTATTCCACACTTTATTTCAGAATTTTTAATCAATTCAACGATTTATCCACAATATTTGAAATAATAAAAAATGTATATATTGTGATTTAATATTTCTATATCTGGTATCTATCAGCTATTTATTTCTGCTATCAGTTTCTCTCTAGAGAGGTGAAGGGGTATAATGGTTCATCATATAAACTCTGGAGCCTTTGGTTGGAGTCTGAGAATCACACTTACTACCTGTATAACTTGGTACAAGTTACTTACCCATTCTAAACCTCAGTTTCCTCATCTATAGAATGTACCTATTGCCTACATTTATTTTTCCTGAAGATGAAATATATTAATATTTAAATACTAGAAAAGTTTCTGGCACATGGTAAACATGATAAAAATGTTTGCTATTGTCATCTATGTGTTTAAATATGGTCTATAAGATTCATTTTAAAAAAGACTAACCTCTTCAAAAAAGAAACAGAGTGTGCTAGCAAAAGTAAGGAGAATGTGTGAAGTGGGTTAAAGGAAACAGGTGGTTATGATGAGTTGCCTAGCTCAGGAATCAGTCTCTGTGTCGATCACAGGAGTAACTTCAGCTGATTAGAATATAGCTGTGTTAGTCACAGGAACCTGAGCTTGTTTTAGGAACTTAAAAAGTATCAATTATAACACCCTTTTCTAGGACAGGCTTTATATGAGATCTGCACCTCCCTGAGTTTTAATGAGCAAGCCCCTCTGTGAACAAGCTTTTAGTTTTCAGGACTACATTAATTTTGTCAGTCGAATACTCAGATTTGTTATTTGAAGCCCACATGTCTTAAATCTGTTATATCCGCAGGTATAAGTCACATTCTCAGTACAATTCTATCAAAACTAAAAAAAAAACACATAATTTTGTTTTCCTACCTGCCTTTTTATTTTTTTTCTTAGACTGTTTGTTTATAATTTGGGAGAAAAGTTGAAAATTTATTGAGCCCTCTTGGTTCTTAGTCATATTCTTGTCTATTCTTTTATAAAAAAAATTAAAACAAGGAAGCATAATTTTTAGATGGAGGTCTTTCACAAGTATTTTTCAAATTTTATGTTTTTCTGCTAATTGCTGGAGAGGAGCTCCAAGATTTACTATACTTAAGAATAACAGACAAATGTCATGATTTACCAATGCCATAAATTGCCAAGGGAGAGGTAAATGCCAGTAATTATATGGTAAGAGTTGGAACTTCAAATATGTAGAGGGAGATATGAACCTAACATTTATCTGAAATATCAACAGAGATTCAATAAGAGTATTCCTTAGGCACATGTATGAGTACTGCATGTGCTTGGTAGAATCAATGAAAGTATTCTAGAATTATTTTGATAAGATGGCAGAAAAGAGGCCATGCTAGGGGCTCAGAACTGAGGTTATATATAACTTTGCATGGAGAAATCAGAAGTAGTTTTTTTCATCTGATATATGCTGAGAAGAACAGATAAGGTTGTTTAATTAACACAAACTGAGAATAGGCTGATAACAGATGGGGAACAAACTTGTGTGTATAATCCCAAGATATTTCAAGGTGAGAGAAGATTAAAAAATAGCAACATTTTATACATATAAGTCTAAAAAGCACTCAATTTACCGTCATAACTATCTATTTAAATCATTATTTTTAGTTTTATCTTTTTCTCATCACATATAATTATGAGTAGAAATTGATATATTTGGCTTAGACCAATTTGGCTACTCTTATCCTCCCACCCCCTTAATGTTTATTTTAGAGATAAAATGAAAAGACACTGTCTTCTTAGCGAAAGGATTAGAGTTAGTTTATACAATGAAAATATAAATGCCACTTTCAAACTATGAAATATAGTTTTAATATACTATTACATTATGAATCACACATTTTAAAAGTAAACTTCATTGCAATAGGACAACAAATGAAACTGAAAACTCTCTCTGAAAGTTTTAACGATTGAGTTTAAAGATTTTTCTTTAAAATTGCTCTATACACATTTGGCTAATAGTCATTTACACCTTTTCCAAAACATTGCCTCCCAAATTTCTGAAGATTTTAAAAAACACTTAATGTATTTATTGTAGGTAAGTTGTAGACTAGTCTTTCAATTGGTACTGTATTTTAGTGAGCTACTATTTCATTTAAATATTTGAGCCTGAAGCCTTAGTTGAAGTTTTTATTTTTTTCCTAAACCAGGAAAAATCATGTTAGAGATTTATTAATAAAAACGGATTCTAATTACACTCAATTTTATTGATGGCAGTCCTCTATGAACCAAAAGTTTAGACAAAATAGAAAAAAAAAAATCTATCAGGCATTCAGATGTTTAATTAACTAACAATGATGGTTATTTGCAAAAGCCTGTATGTATAAATTTTGCATTTTTCAGTTCAATGTTTGGCATCATATAACCACCCCTAAAGGTTAGAATTATTGGATGTAAATAACATCTTGTTCTTATACATGAAGATAGAAAGTCTAACTGGTAAAACTAATGTAGTACACTACTTTTGTATGACTCTACACCACTAATGATATTTGTTTAAAATATGTATATGAGAATTATAAAGGTTATAACCAGTTTGGTGCCTTCAATAAAATAATATAATATAATATAATTATCTTATTGTTTTAGTGATTTAGTTTAGAGATTTTGTATTTTTTTTTAAACACCAAGTAGAGGATACACACATTTGGGCTAAAAGTCATTTATAGATTTTCCAGATCACATCTACCACATTCCTGAAGCAAAACAGCAACAACAACAACAACAATCAATCAATCAATGTATTTATTATAGATAAGTTGTAGGTGAATATTTGTAAGTTATTAATTTTTCCAAAAATTACTCTTTGGATTTATCCCAAAAATAAAGGCCCATAATAGTGATTCCAAATACTGTAACTAACTAGTAAAAGAGGTTGAAGATATTTTATTGGTCCATAATGCTATACAAGAAATAAAGTCTTTAGAAAATTTTTCTGAAAACAAAATTAACTCAATTACTTATTGCAAATCATACTTTTAAAATATATTTCTTCAAAAATTACAACAATAATCTGTGGTAGCTTTGTTTTATTTTTAATGGCTTTATTTGGTTCCCAATTTTTCTCTATATCCTGGCTTATGAAAATCCAAAAACCTGAGAACCATTGTTTTAGATGATTTCAAATCACACACACACAGAACAATGCCTTTTGCAATCAATTAGCCAAAGGGAAACACCTACTGGAAGACAAATCTCACCTACCTTGTCAACTGCCTTTGTTTTAAAACTGATACCACAAGAAAAAATTGTATAACAACCACCTTTAATAATATACTAATACATGGGTTCAAAGGGGCCCAGTGCATAACAGCTATCTATTTTCTACCAGCATTTTGAACCAAATGATAACTTTAGCAGATGGGAACCAAATAGCCTCTTAATTACTAATAAAGCAAACATGTGCTTTCTAGCACTACTCACCTTGCTCCCAACAGAGCACTGGACTCTATAAAATTTGTGATGTACAGGGAAAAAACTCGATTCAGTGCAGCTTGTAGGCAACTGATTTCCAAAAGGGAAAGAAAAAACGGATTTGACTTTGAATATCTAGTTCCTCTCTCACATTCACTGTCAGGTAACTTATTTTAATTTTGTGGAAAAGTATTGGGAACGAGGCAAGAGAGGAATATTTCGTGATGGTCCCTCCACATGAAAACCCAAGTGTTCCTTGCCAGCACTGCTCAGCTTTTTGGTGTCTTAACTAATTGGAATTAATTATTAAGCCCAGTCTGCCCAGAGATGTGTTCTATCCTCCTCTGGAAAGCTAATTAGTACCTTATTGGAAAGTCTTGTTCCCTCCTTCCTGAGGCTGCGTCTCCAACCTCTAAACGTTTTGGATTTTCCTGGGAATGCTGTTGGGCTCAATACTTTGTAGCAGAAGACTCAGGAATATGCCTAGAGAGCTGTTTAACAAGATTCCCTGGCCATTCCATATTCAAGACCAAAACTTCACTCTCTGTTCTATTGCCATCCCAGATTATATCCAGCCACTTTGCCCAGTAGGGAGTTAGACTCTCAGTTCTTCTTCTGCAGAGGAAGTTCACTGGAATCGGTACAATTCCTTGAGGGCTCTGACGTACCTCACTGTTACAGAGTTTACAGATTATACAGAATTATCACAGCCCTGATTCTCACTCATAACGTCTAAAAATAAAGCACACGTTGCCAGTGCCTAATGAAATATTCCCAGGCAAATACATGTTACCAGGACCCATTACATAATGTCGATATAGCAGAGATATAGTGGTGATACCTGAAGGAAAGAGGGTTAGACAGGGAAGATCTTGATGTCTGCTTCTCCAGAACCCTGGTCAATCTAAGCCATTTGCCTGGAATCCATGACCTGCAAACAAGCAATTGGGAGAACTCTGCCTGCATGAGAAATTCATTATATCTGGAGATCAAAAATTTACCTGTGCAGATTGTCTTCTCTCATAGTGGGGCACGACTGACTTCTTGCCGTCTTTACACTGATAAAGTGACTGGCAGCCACAGGCAGAAGTTTTATTTATTTATTTATTTTCATTTTCAGGTATATGTTTAGCCCAGCACATTTAGAACCCTTTAATTTTCAGTCCTTATTTGAATCCCAGGGATTCTTACCCTCCAGACTTTGGCAAGAGGCATTGTCAGTCCTGTACCTCCTTCATGTGCTTGGGTAACTTATTGTCTCTCACTTGGATAATTAAATGGCTCCCGGTTTGTATGAATGTTTCACCCCTACCTGGAATATCAAGAGCAGTTGGGAGTCATTAAATTATCCAAGTGAGAGACAGTAAAGTGAGTGACTTGAAGCTGGTAGTGGTCTTGGAAGGGAGTGAAATGATCAGAATTTGAATGCATTTTGAAGATAAGGCTGCCAGGATTTGGTTATAGATTGGTTAAGTGGTGTGGAAAGAAAGAAAGTTCACTGGAATCGGTACAATTCCTTGAGGGCTCTGACGTGATTCCCTTTTTTGGGAGGGGAGGTAGAGAATTAGCTACTGGAAGAATTAGCTATTTGTTACCTACAAAATAGCGTATCACCTAAAAACTCACCCGAGAATGCTGTTAAATATTTTTTTAGGGTGCATGAATTTTATTTTTAATTTATTTTATTTTCAAGATATGGGGTACAATTCAGGATTAGGTATACAAGTGGTCATTGTACATATAAAGTTTGGGTCTCCCTTTGGTCCTCACTTTGCGTGGTTTGAGATCAGGCGCCCTTATCGATATTATGTGCTTCCCCATCCCCATCCCCGCTGTTAAATATTTTAAGCACAGTCTTCCTGGTCTTATCCTTCAGATTTTGCCCAGAATTTTTACAGTCACTTGGTACATCTGTTTCTATTTTTAAAGGGCTGTTTCCCAATTATTCATGCTGTGGCTTCTATATCAGGGACTCTACCAGGACAGTTCTTAGCAGCATCTAGATACTGGTTCACTCTGTGGTTGGGGAGTGGGTCAGGATCTTAAATTTTTCATCATGGACCTTTTTGTGAAGTCTGGTGGAGCCTAGGTGCCTCTTCTTAGAATAATGCTTTCAAATGCATAAAACAAGTAAATAGGATTATAAAGGGACCCAATCATATTTTTTTTAAAAACAGGTACCAATGTTTAAATTTTGTGTCACAGTTATATATATGTTCATATGTGTATGTATGCATATCTTTAAATAAAAACATCCAACATTCAGTTCAATAACTATTTTTATTTCAAAGTGATAATCAATGTAAATGATATTTTAAGGTCTTGCAAAACAGGGAAATGTGATATAAAAATAAATGTGATGTATATTAGTGACAAAGTCACAGGTATTACAGACACCATTGTGGTTTGTTGCCTAAAGTCATCACTGAAGAACATGTCAAATTTCAGATCTTTAGCTGAAATTAGTTAGTGAAAATGCCATGTATTTTCACTGTCATCCAAGTTCATGGACCTCCTTTGAGGATGAAGGAGCTGACCTTAAGATTCGTTCTCTAATAGAACACACATGAACTTTGGAATGAAGTGAATGTAGTGAGGAGGAGAAAGTAGGTTCTCCTCCAACACCTACTACATATAAGAAACAACACCAGATTTTAAATGTACACTATCCCACTTAATTGTCAAAGTAAGGTTGCATGTTAGATATCATTTCCATGTTATAGTTTGGGAGTTTGAGACATTGAGAGTCAGAGTGATTTGCCCAAGTTCCTATGACTGAATTTCCAACTTGGGACACGAGTCCAGGCCTGCTCCATTGCAAAGGATATACAGCTTTATCTGGGAGTCACTATGGCCTCTCAGTATTTGGGTGGAAATCTTATAACCTCCACATGTCTGTAAACTCCTTCATGCTAGGGGTCAAGATGAAGTCTTCTTAGCATCCTCCACTGGCTTTGCAGAGTCTCATATGTTGCCTTAAACCTATTATATTTTAATGTGTGTAATTTTTAAAATAATTGAATACCTTTAGAACACAAAATAAATGTCAAAATATTTTAAATGCCACCATTTTTGTCATCGCTATGGAAGAGCAACATAGGAATTAATAGGAGTGACTACAGTGAAATTTGATCTCTGGACAGATTCTGTATACACTTATACAATATCAGCTACTGAATAATATTGTGAATTAAAAGACTTTCTCAAGTGCCTTACCAGGCCAGTGAATGTATCCTTGGTTATGAATTATGTACAGAAGATATACAGGAAACAGAATCTCCCTAAATAAATGATAATCCCTCAAAAATTATACAGGCTAATTAATATTAACTATAATGAAAACACAACTCCTTGTTCAATGGTCCTGATTGCACAGTTTACTTAGTAAAACACAGGTTTAGAAATTTCTTTAACTGAGAGAAGCAATGACTGTTAACACTAAATCTTCTCTTTTTCCATTAAAGGCTTCTAGCATATTAATTGCACCATCAGCACATTTATTGATTTTAATGCCTTGCAGCTTGCAAAAAATGAAAGTCTCTTGAGTTGTTTTAGGATTCCTTGAAATTTAATACATACAGTGATTTGGGGATAGAGAAGTTCCACTAGCCAGTTTTAATTAAAAAATACAATACAATGAAAAATAAAACCCCAGGTTGGCCAAATTACTTTTTGTTCAGTGGGGAAAAAATCCAGATAAATCAGATTTTCTTGCATTTACTTTACTAATGAGAAGGTACTGGCCAAGCAAAATAAATCTCTTTTTGCTGAAATGGCAATTTGTTAGAACTAGAAGTTTTATTTCTTATTGATCAGGTAATAGATATAAAGAGACTCATTAGTCTTGAGTGTCCTGACTTGAAGAATGTTAACACAAGAAAACTTCAGAGGGATGTTGAATACTTTGAGTACTTTTATCAGTTCACATATAATAAAGGATACACATATTCTTCTTGCTGCTTGTTTTTACCAGAGACATCCTTCAAAAATAGAAGCAAGTACAGTAAACAAATGCTAACATTTCCAATTTATTAAAAAAGGCTAATCCAGCATTAGAAAATGCTGTATTGAAAAAAATATTTTTTTATTCTAATAATTTAAATTCCTCAAGCTTAGTACTTGGATTTGTTCCAAAAAGCACAGTGCATTGAATTATTGAAAAGGTTCTGAAAACTAAAATATTTGAAAACAGCAGGATTTCCAGGTACATCTCTGTGTCAGCAGTGTTCTTCAGGCTCTGAAGTAATAGTTACACATACAATATGGAAACTATCCCTGAACCATTACTAAAATGTGGCATTTTGTGGAACATCTTTCTATTTTTTGGTACTTGGGAGAGTATGTGACAGAAACCAAAAAAGTATTAGTCATTTTTATTTTTGTTGTGCTGATGTGTGATTAGATGGATTGACACAAAACTGTCTTTGGCATTTTTTTTTTCTGACGTGTGTTTATTTAAAATATGATTACATGTGAAATTTAACTAATTTTTAGAAAACACATAAAATCCTATACCTTTAAATGAATATTGTCTCCTTTAAAGTAGTCACCTTGGGAGATTGTGGGGTCTATTCCAATTATTCTGTCATCATTTTTTAGTGATGTTATCATTTTTTAGTGATTAGGTGTAGTCATCTTTTTCAACAATGAGAGTAAGGAGAGACTGAATCTTATGTGACATAGCTTTGTGTTCAGATTTTTAGTCACTCCTACAGAGAAACCTCATATTGGGAACTTTGACTAGGTCCTGTTTATGTGCTCACCTGATACTTGATATACATATGGGATAAAGATATGTATATGTACAGAAGTTCACTGTTTCTTATTACAATTTATACCTAGTATAGAAACTATATAGCATCAGGTTCCTGGTTATTGACAGAATAGTCTAGATACAGTTTCACAAAGCTGCCTTCCAAAAGATCTCTTTAGCTTTAGTGGTCTTTGTTAGATGTAAGGTTACTAAAGTGAAGCAGGAAGGGAGGAGGAAATCTTGGTTCTGATTTTTTACTGTTTAGTTTTCCAGCAAATATATATATATTTTTTTCATAATCAATCTTTTTTATTATGGTTTTGTGGGGTACAGTTAAGGGTTAGGTGTACAATTACGTTTCATTCAAGCACCCTGTTGATAAGAGGTGTTTCCCCATCCCCAGACAGATATTTGCTACTGTTAATCCCATCTCCCTCCCATAGTTTCCCAGTACCATCAGTCATTTTCTTATAGTATTACATTGAATGTTCAAGGTCCATTATATGAGTGAGAACATGTGATACTCGGATCTTTGTTTCTGTGAGAGGTCACTCAGTATTATAGACTCTAGTTCCATCCAGGTTGCTGCAAAATTCATGATTTTGTTCTTTTTTATGGCTGTGTAGTATTCCATCGTGTATATGTACAACATTTTTTAAATCCAGTCCTCTTTTGATGGGCAGCATGGTTGTTTCCAGGTTCTAGCTATTGTGAACAACGCTGCGATAAACATACGTGTGCAAGTATCTTTTTTATAGAGTGATTTGTGTTCTTCAGGGTATATTCCCAGTAGGGGGATTGCAGGGTCATATGGAAGGTCAATTTTTAGAGCTTTTAGGAATCGCCACACTGCTTTCCACAGACGTTGCACTAGTTTACACTCCCACCAACAGTATAGAAGTGTTCCCTTTTCGGCACACCCTCTCCAGCAGCTGTTATTTTTTGAGCTGTCGATGATTGCCGTTCTGACTGTAGTTAGGTGGTATCTCAGCGTGGTTTTGATTTGCATCTCCCTGATGATTAGTGAGGTTGAGCATTTCTTCATGTGTTTGCTGGCTGCTCGAATGTCCTCTTTTGTGAAGTGTCTGTTCGTATCTTTTGCCCATTTTATAATGGGGTTGTTTGTTTTCTTCTTTTCAGTACATTTCAGTTCCTTGTAGATCCAGGATGTTAAGCCTTTGTCAGACCTAGAGTTGGCAAATACTTTTTCCCAGTCTGTAGGCTGTCTCCTTGCTCTCTTGATGGCCTTGCAGAAGCTTGTCAGTTTAATAAGGTCCCGTTTGTCTATCTTCTCTCTTAAGTCCTGTGGGTTTTGGGTTTTGTACAGGAATTGGATGCCAGTTCCAATTTCCATGAGAGTATTTCCTTCCTTTTCTAAGGTTCTTATGGTTTGAGGCTTTACATTGAGGTCTCTGATCCATTTGGAGTTAACCTTTGTGCATGGGGATAGATAGGGGTCCTGTTTCAATCTTCTGCATGTGGTCAGCCAGTTTTCCCAGCACCATTTACTGAATAGGTTCTCCTCTCCCCATTGGTAGGTGGTGGGGACTTTGTCGAAGATGAGTTGGTTTAGGAATTGAGGTTTTGCTTCTGGAATCTCAATTCTGTTCCATTGATCTATAAGCCTGTTCCTGTACCAATACCAAGCTGTTTTGATGATTGTAGCTTTATAGTAAAGTTTGAAGTCTGGTATTGTGATACCACCTGCTTTGTTTTTCTTTTGCTGAGGATTGTTCTGGCTATTCTTGGACGTTTGTGTTTCCATATGAATTCCTGTGTTGTTTTTTCTAGGTCTGAGAAGAATGTTGCTGGTAATTTGATGGGTATTGCATTGAATTAGTAGATTGCCTGAGGTAAGATGGACATCTTCACAATGTTGATTCTTCCAATCCATGAGCACGGGATATTTTTTCACTTGTTTGTGTCATCTTTGATTTCTTTGAGCAGTGTTTTGTAATTTTCATTGTAAAGGTCTTTCACATCTCTGGTTAGGAAGATGCCAAGGTATTTCATTTTTTTTGTGGCTATTGTGAATGGAATTGTGTTTTTTATTTGGGTTTCTGTTTGTTTATTATTGGTGTAGAGGAATGCGATTGTCTTTTGTACATTTATTTTGTATCCTGAGACTTTGCCAAAGGTCTTTATCAGTGTAAGGAGGTTTTTGACAGATTCTCTTGGGTTTTCAAGGTACACAATCATAACTTGACTTCCTCTTTTCCTATTTGGATACCCCTGATTGCCTTCTCTTCTCTGATTGCTCGAGCCAGGACTTCCAATACTATGTTGAACAGGAGGGGTGAGAGTGCACATCCTTGTCTTGTTCCAGTTTTCAGGGGAAATGGTTCCAATTTTTTTCCATTTAGGAGTATGCTGACTGTGGGTTTCTCATAGATGACTTTTACTATTTTGAGGTATGTTCCCCGTATGCCTAGATGTTCAAGGGTTTTTATCAAGAAGGGGTGCTGGATTTTATCAAAAGCATTTTCTGCATCTAATGATATAATCATGTGGTTTTTGTTTTGACATCTGTTGATGTATTTAATTACATTTATGGTTTTATGAATGTTGAACCAGCCTTGCATCCCAGGAATGAAGCCTACTTGGTCATGATGGATGATTTATAAGATGTATTGCTGAATTCGGTTTGCTAGGATCTTGTTGAGAATTTTAGCATCTATGTTCATCAAAGATATTGGCCTGTAATTCTCTTTCTTTGTTGGATCTTTACCTGGCTTGGGTATCAATGTGATGTTGGCTTCATAGAATGATTTGGGGAGAGTTCCATCTTTTTCAATCGCCTGGAATACCTTCAGTAGGATTGGTATCAGCTCCTCCTTTAATGTCTTGTAGAATTCTGCTGGAAAGTCATCTGGACCAGGGCTTTTTTTTGTAGGAAGTTTTCTTATTACGTAGTCGATTTCCTTGATTGTTATTGGTCTATTTAGGGTCTCAGTTTCTTCTTGTTCCAATCTAGGTAGGTTGTGTGATGTCAGAAAGTCCTCCATTTCCTTAAGGTTTTCAGTTTGTTTCCATACAAGTGTATGTAGTAGTCTCTAATGATCTTTTGTATTTCTTCAGGGTCG
>NW_007009537.1:271539-273316 GCF_000164805.1 Carlito syrichta | reverse complement strand
TGGAGTGCTCTGTAGGTATCAATTGAGTCCATTTGGTCCAAAGTCACATTGAGGTTTCGGATCTCCTTGCTGATTTTTTGTCCTGATGATCTGTCTAGGGTTGTGAGTGGGGTATTAAAGTCCCCAGTTATGATGGTGTTAGAATCAATATCTTTCTTTAGCTTTCCTAGAAGTTGCTTTATGAAAGTTGGCGCACCTATGTTGGGTGCACGTATGTTTAGAATAGATATTTCTTGTTGATGGATTGAGCCTTTTATCATTACATAGTGGCCTTCTGTATCTTTTTTCTTTTTAATAGCTTGAAGGGTATTTTGTCCGAAATTAAGATCGCTACTCCTCCTTTCTTTTGTATTCCGTTCGCCTGAAAGTTTGTTTCCCATCCTCTTACTTTGAGTCTGTGGGTGTCCTTTCTAGTGAGGTGAGTCTCTTGAAGGCAATAGATTGTTACCTGATGATATTTATCCATTTTACCATTCTATGTCTTTTCAGTGGTGCATTTAGTCCATTCACATTTAGGCTAATAATTGAAATGCAAGAGTTGATCCTTGTCATAAGGTTCTTACAGACTTGTTCCTGTTTGTTGTCTTTCTTTGGGTTTTGGAGTTGGCTCACGTGTGTTTTTAATCTTTTGCCTGTACTCTTGTGAAGAATGTTGTTGTTCTTTTTTCTTTTTCTTCTGTGTTCAGTACTTTCTTAAGTGTTTCTTGTAGAGGTGGTCTGGTGGCAGCGTAGGTTCTTAGGGATTGGATATCTGGAAAAGATTTCAATTCTCCTTCACTAATGAAGCTTAGTTTGGCTGGGTAGGTTATTCTTGGTTGAAATTGTTTCTCTTTTAGAACTTTGAAGATAGGGCTCCAGGCTCTCCTAGCCTGAAGGGTTTCTGAGGATAAATCTGCTGCTATTCTAATTGGTCTTCCCTGGTAGGTAGTCTGGCCTTTCTCTCTTGCTGCTTTTAGGATTTTTACTTTTATAGCTACTTTGTTTAGGTGAATTATTATGTGTCTGGGAGTTGGTCTTCTCGTTTGTTGTCTTGCAGGGGTTCTCTGAATCTCTTGTGTTTGGATTTTTTCATCCTTGATGAGATGAGGGAAGTTTTCTTGAATGATTTCATGAAATGTTTGTTCCAGTGTGGCTTCTGTTTCTCTTTCTGCCTCAGGAAGCCCAATTACTCTTAGGTTTGGTCTCTTGAAGTGATCATTCATCTCTTGCAGGTTTTGTTCTGTCTTTTTGAGTTTCTTTTCTATGCTTTTGACAGTTTGGGTTAGTTCTGTGTTTTGGTCTTTGATCTCTGAGATTCTTTCTTCTACTTGGCTAATTCTGCTTTCCATGCTTATTAGTCTGTTATTCATTTCCATCACAGTATTCTTTACTGCTGTTATTTCTGACATCAGCTCCTTCCTATTTTCCTCTTGTCTCCCCTCAATTTTTTAAATTCTCTCCATTAATGTCTTGATGTCTGGGTTTATTGCATGTGACCAGTCATTCTGGGGGCTCTTCATTGTTTGTGTTCCAGAATCTGTTTTCTCAGTGTCTGATCTCCCAGGGGTCTGTGTGAGACCTATATTCTTCTTTTGGTTTTTCTTCATTTGTGCAGTTTTTTCCCCCTCCCTACTTTTTCCTTCCCTCCATGTCACCCTTTTCTTTAATTCTGTTATTCAGGGGTAAGGGGATTGGTTTTACTTCTGTTTGTTCAATCTCCTATTCTTTATGTATGCCCTCTTACTTTTTTCAATTCTGGAGTTGTACTGTAGGTTGGGGGTGGTCCTTTTTGCAGTTT